>NW_027104529.1:78812-133104 GCF_902728285.1 Clytia hemisphaerica | reverse complement strand
AATTAGATTATGTGATTTTTACGACCCTGCCTTAGTGGGATTTCGAAGATCCCAAAAAGGGACCCTTCTGACCCTTAAGGGCGGCACATACCCATACCCTCCTTTTGCCTAGGTTCTATAGGTATCACAATGCTCTCTACTGGCTCTCTACAACAGAGAGAGAGCGATGATTTTTATACCAGATGGGCCCCCAGATGTGATATTTGCTACGACACACTTTGCTCTGAAGGCTGAAGGTGTCGGGTAAATTTTATATACTGTATACACATTATTACTGGCTCACTCCTCCATCCGATGGGATCGGCCGACTTTAGAGCTTTAGCGTGGGGGCGGCCGCCAGTCCGCTATAGGTGCGCTAGCTGCGCTGTTTCTCATCTCTCTGATTTCCTCTTAAATTTTGCTGTCGGGTACAACCCGAAAATATTTGAACAACTGCAGTCAAGAATTTGAAAAGCGTCCGATCCGACTGTATTGGCGCGAACTTACAAACCAGACAGTGAAATTTTTGGTCACAAAAAGTACGTTTGAAAGTTCAATATTCAAAAAATTGATGGTTAACATATATGGTAAAGTATACAGATTCTATTTTTACATAGACACAGTGTCAGACGTGATGTATAACCTTTGTTATTAAGTTTTTACTACACAGACGCCTGGCAGGCTCTAGCTCTGAAGCTATAAAAAACAGCATCTAATGAAAACCATCAGAAAATGATTCTTTGGTGGGAATCAAAACTATAAAGTGCACTTACAAACATCAATATGTCAGATCTAACAAAATTAATAACGGCACTGTCATCATTGACGATAAAACAAAGGATTTTCTGTCAAAAGTCTTGTAAACATTCCAACAACTTCCATCAAAATGATCTGTCACTGCTGAGTCTACCATTTTTAACATGGTCCGAGGATTGAGCGGTAGTAAGTGAAAAATTTAATTTGTCAATCATTTTCTCAAGCGAAGAGTACGCAAAGCGATTCTAGCTTTACGATGGTGGCCGCGGATCATCAGTGCAGTGGATAGTAAATATAATATTCAATAAATATTATTCTTTTTCCCAGCCAGGTTTTATTTAAGTACCTTAAGTGGCGCTTTTTTCAACCTTTTACGCACAAACTCTTACAATCTCTAACTATATTTATATTCCAAGGTTGTTAGAATTAAGAATACAATAATGTGAATCTTATGGCAGAAATTACTTTTTACAGTAAGAAGATATTTTTAAGATACCAAATAAGTGAAATAACCACAGTGGTGGAAAAACAAAAGCTCAGCTGTCTTGCAACTAGGTTGAAAAGGCAACATACATCATCAAGAGTTTTTGCTTCATTGAAATGAATGGAAAACACTTTTGCAAATTGCCAAATCTTCCCTTAAAAAATTTACCCCTCTTTTTGTCCAAGCTACCCCTTTTATTTGAAATTTTCTACCGTGAGTGGTCCTAAATCCTACAGCCCTGCCTAAATCAGATGGGGTCTTTCAAAGATACAAAACAAAATAAAAACAAACCTTTCGCTGTGACGCAACGAAGATACCAAAGTGTTAACTAAACTGAGAAATTTGATACACTGAACCAATTGAACCAAATAATAATAATTGCTTTTATACAAAACTGTCCAAATTGTTTACGTTAATCACGAGCAATGGATTCAGAATAATAGAGGTAATTATTTATTTACAACTCACACGTTTTTTATCTCATTAAATTTACATCTTGACATTATAGTCATATTGTTAGATATTTTGTTTCGAGAGTTCTTGCAATAGTTTATTGTTCAACTTGGAGAGGGAATGTTTGTAAACATAGAATTTTTTTTCATAACAGTTATTTGGGGGATCGGATTTAGGCAGGGCTGTTGGATTTAGGACCACTCACAGTATGATTCCTGTACTTACATTCTTCTGACTTTTCTGAGATTTTTCCGCTATTTTTCCCAGGATAGCCTGCATGAGATTGGAAAGAATTTTCTTCTGAAGGTAAGGAAAATCTTGAAAATCTTTGTGATTGTGACAATAAACTCAATTATTGACCAAAGTTCAAATCATTCAAAGAGAAGATACTGTAAAGCTTAGAAATATTTTAATTCTCTTGGACACATCTCTAAGCATTTAAGGGTAGACAGGTTGAGAGCAAAATTGTTTTTAGTGGATGGGAAAGTTCATCTTTTAAGATTTGAAGTTTAAAAGCACTTTACGACAGATTTGAGCTTTAAACGAACAGAAGGTCAAACCATTGTGTGAAATTTTGAAGTAGCGAGTAGATAATGCAATAGATAAACAAGTGATACTTTGATGGACCTACCTGGATTATGCATTTAACACGTTTATAATTGATATCTACGTGACGTGACCATTAAGCAATCATTCAGAACACAAATAGTGACGATCAATTTAAATTAGTCGTTTATTTCTTATAAAAAAAACGTTTAGAAACCAAAATTTCATGCTCTTGAAATGTTCTTTCATAATTACGTAATTTCGTAATTTGGCCAAGAACATTGATGTATGTTTATTAATAGTGATTCTTATTGATAAAGATGCTTTTTTGAGCTGAATAATTCATTTTTTACAAAAGTCTGCATGAGCCATCTTTTATCTACTTTCATACAAAAAATCAGAAAAAAACAATGGTCCAATATTTGTCCAATGGTCCAAAACAACCCTTTTATGGCCGTTTTTTTAGCTGAAATATACCCCAAAAATTTTTTCTCCGAAAATCGGGCTCCGTCACATTCGAGGATTTATAGTTATGCGTCTTTATGCAAAAATCCGTAGAAAATGAAAGAGCCAATCAATCTAATACCTAAGTAATTGATAATGTGCTTATAAAAAAATATCGAATTTGGCCAGTTTTTCTATAAAAACACGCCAAACAACCAAAATTTCCTGTCTAAACACTCGTGAGAAAAAAAAACATCTATCTCATAAAAAAAAATTGAGTAATTTGACTAAGAACATTGATGTATGCTTATTAATAGTGATTCTTATAGATAAACATGCGATTTTTGAGCCAACAAACTTTTTTTGCAAAAATCTGCTTAAGCCATCTTTTACCTATGATAGTACCCTACTTTCATACAAAAAATCAGAAAAAATTAATGATGCAATTTTTTACAAAGTCCAAAAAACCCGCTTTTTAGCCGTTTTTTAGCCCAAATTTGCTCAAAGTCAAGAACATTTTTTTCGAAATTCGGGCTCCGTTACATTCGAGGGTTTATAGTTATGCATCTTTGTGCAAAAAATCATAAACAATGAAAAAGCCTATCTCGAGAAAAGCTAATACCTAAGTAATTGATAATGTGCTTATAAAGAAATATCGAATTTGGCCAGTTTTTCCATAAAAACACGCCAATCAAACAAAATTTCCTGTCAAACACACATATTCTTCAAAAGTAAGCCCTCATGAGCAAAAAAACATCTACCTCATAAAAAAAATTGAGTAATTTGACTAAGAACATTGATGTATGCTTATTAATAGTGATTCTTATAGATAAACATGCGTTTTTGAGCCAACAAAATTTTTTTGCGAAAATCTGCTTGAGCCATCTTTTACCTATGATGGTACCCTACTTTCATGCAAAAAATCAGAAAAAATTAATGATCCAATTTTTCACAAAGTCCAAAAAACCCGTTTTTTAGCCGTTTTTTGGCCCAAATTTGCCCAAAAGATTTTTTTTTTCGAAAATCGGGCTCCGTCACATTCGAGGGTTTATAGCTACACATCTTTGTGCAAAAAATCAGAAAAAACTAATGAGCCAATCTCGAGAAAAGTTGGTAACGAACGAACAAACGAACGAACGGACGAACAGAGGTTAATTTATAGGACCTCCGCCGGGGTAGGTCCAAAAAGTGAATAAAGTAGCGAGTAGATAAAGCAATAGATAAATGAATGAAGAAAGTTACGAGCCAAAAATGTACGTTTGGAGTCAATTTTACAAAATTAAGGGGGTCAGGGGAGTTAGAAGCCACCTTTGAGTGGAATTTCAGCCTCTATAAGCTATCAAAGAGTGCCATATTTGATTTTCCTAGAAACCTTTCTGGAATGTATTCAGGAATCATATAGAATCATAAATATGACCTCAGCTCTAATAAAAAAAATTGAAAAAAGCCTTTTTGGCCCAAAAAAGCACCTTTGACAACTTTTTTCACCTAGTCTCATTGTTTTGATATGAAGGATTCATCAGAGCCTTCATACTACAACAAATTCAGTGACCTAGACCCATTAGAAGTGTGCCAAAGGGGTCAAAATATCCCAAATTTTAGTCATTTTTCGAGCAATGTTAAGAAAATTTTTAAATCAAGATAAAGAATTAATGGCAGAATGCCACATAGGTTTCTCTTTTGATCCTGAGAGAATAGGTGGTTATCTTTCAGGAACAGAAGAGTTGGACGCCAGACAATGTTAGGATTTCTAGGAAAAAAATAAACATAATTTGAATTTATATAATCTTAGCGATCACCAATAATGATAAAAATTGAAGTGTGCTAAGAAATTGATACAATACCAGGTTATCCTGGGGCTGCCTGGGGCTATGATTATATTATGTTTTTAGGGTCATTAATATTTTGGCTGCTAAATAATGTAGTCAAAATGGTATTATGTACCTGTATGTACCACAAAAGGTCTATGTACAGCTATTTAGAAATGCTTAACTTGAGTTGTGCAAAATACTTAAAACAGCCTGGACACTTCTAAATTAGTTAGATTTGGCACACTTGCTCCTGGGTGAACATCTTTTAATATTTCGGGGTTTTTTCATGTTTTGAAATTTTATTTAATGTTATTTTATTTGTTTTGTGGCCTGAGAGCCATTTTTAATCTTATCTAGAATCATCTATGAGTTGAACTAGGGCGGTAAGCACGTTAAACAGCATGCTAATTTATTCTTTTTTACTGTCTTATTTTCTGGGTTGAAGTAAGTCTGCAAAATCATCAGGACTTGTGACATGTATTTCACATTGAAGCTCTTATCTTCTTACTTTTCTTACTTTCTTACTTTTCTTACTTCCTACTTTTAGTGGCCCTTCGTGGAAACAATTCTTGAGCTGTCTAAAAGCTCTAGAATTTTTCGGAGCCAGCCACTTAAAACATTCGTTATTATTATTATTATTATTATTATTATTATCTAATCTACACCTAGAAAGTCACTGTCAAATTTTCTTTCAAAATAACTGCTTTTCATTCAAATTTTCATTTGATTTTACCACTAGGTATAATAAATAAGAAATGATGGATGTTCACTTTTCAGAGCTTTTAAGAATGGAATGAAAAGCTTACGTTTATTAGATTTTGAAAAATATCATGATGGATGAGGTATTGCCTTTCTTAATTCTTTTGTAACAAACACTTTCCATTGTATGAAATCTTACTTCAACATGATTTTTATTTATAGGGATTTGATTGTTGTTATAATAGATAAAGCTTCTTGTTTAATTTTACATTTTATAGGCTAAAGCTTTTGAAAGCTTGAAGCAAGATCTTGTTGATAAATCACAACAATTGAAAAACTTGCGAATGGAAATTGCATGCAACAGCCAGGCAAGAAACTCATTTTTAGAGTTCTTAAAAACTAGACATTGTAGTTTGAGGTAGATCAATTTATAAATGGAACTTGCATTCTTTAGTAAAGCTGGGCTATGAATGCATGATAAAAGTTTCTCCTAAAGCCTGTCTCAATATAGTTTGCAAGGAAAACGATGGCAGTTTTTATAACTTTTAATTGCCCAATTCGATTTCAAAATTTCCTTTTTTTTGTTTTAGATAATCAAAAGCACATTCAAATGTAATTTTCTTTGTAAAAGCTACTAATCTTTGCAACAAAATTTGTGAAAGATGAACCTTTAATTTCTTCTGAGCTTGTTTGAGCTGTTGCCACTGCTTTCAGTGCAAGTCAACTACTTTTATAAATTATTGGGCCTCATGTTATCCTAACACCTAAGGAATGATTTTTTTGTATGAAACTTGTCAATGGTTATGTTGTGTTCATGCCCAAAACTATGCCTGGAAACTGGAAACCATTTGATAATCTTTTAATAAAACAATTTCTTTTTTTTGACAGGCTGATACTCATCCAATGATACCTTTATCTACCATCCAGTGAGTTCAAAATTTATAACAGCTTACTATTCTAAATGATTTTTTTTTTCTTTTACACAAGCAAACACAAAATCGTACCACATCTGTGGTTTGGATTAAAAAAAACACGTCAGTTGTCAAGTATTTCCAGCGTTCCATAAAGGAGGGCCTAAAAATCTTAAAATTAAAGCTCAAGTTTTTTATGGTTACCCCATTGGCCCTATCTTCGACATTCTCTAACTCCATTTCATCTGTCATATTTTGCTATACCGTGCTATATGGTAATAAATGTAAATACTGAAATTATGAATTACAAAATGTTATCAAAATTTTAAATATTTTAATTATTTCAGTCAACCATTTCAAAATCCACAAGCCCCAATCAACAAAATAACATCTCCTCGAGTGGTGCCATCTTCTCAACAGATAACTCCTGGCCAAATAACTCCATCAGATTCTGTCCTATCTAATTATCAATACCAAATTGAAACACTACAACGGAAACTTCGAGTTGCAACAGACTTGTGTACCGAGCAAGAAATGGAGTCTAAAACTTCGTTGAAAGAAGCTGAACTGAATTTCAGGCAATTACTTACACAGCGTGATAGTTTCATCAAACTTAGGTAAAATCCTTCCCCTTTCAAACATTTCAAGATTAATAGAAAAGAGTGAAATGACATCAATCTGCTTGGTGTACATAAGGAATGACCATTTTGATTGTATTTAATCTATCCTATCGGGTGTGTCAGAAATAAGTTACCCTCTTTAAAATAAAATTTGTCGACATCTATGAATCTCTAAAGAATGTAACTATTTCTATGATACACAAAAAAGAAAGGTTAACTTAAACTTTCATGTTGGATATTAATTCCGAACGTTTATTAATTAAGTCAAGTTTTGACGTCATAATGTGATATTTTTCTGTCAGGCACAAATTACATTGTTTTGAGCCATTGTTTTGACTTAATAAAATTAATAAACGGGGGGAGGGTCCTAATAAGGTTGGAAAAAAACCCAGAAAATTAACAAGCAGTCACTAATTAGAGGACTTGATACAGAAGAGATCTTCTTCATCTAACTTTTACTCAACTATTCTTCCTATTGCAAGTTTATATTTGTTACTTTGATGCTTTCTTTTTTCCTTCTAAGGGAATCAGAGTCAAACAATCAACAGCAATTGATTTCCCACTTGCAATTGACACTTGAAAAGCTGGAGATGGACAAAGCACATTCTGAAGAAACCATCCAACAATTGAACCAATTCTCTAAAGTACAAAAAAATGAGATTGATTCACTTAAGAAACAGTTGGACACATACAACAAAAGTTTCAACAGTCTATCACTCATACTATTACCAGATATGAAAAGTAGTTTGGGTGGTAAGTTTGAAGACATGAATTCCATTTCAGTCACCAGTATAGCAAATATGGTTGAGAAGCTTTTGTTATGTCACCGGAAACAAGACGAAATGATGAAGTTCAAGATCCAAAATTTGGAAGGAAAATTATCTGATCAAGATAAATCAAGTGAAGAGAAGCTGAAATACGAAAAGAGGTTCATTGAAGTTCGCCAACAAGAGCTTGTTGGTCAAATGGAGAAATCCCTGCAAGCTAAGGAAACTGAAATCACATCTTTGAAAGGTTCTTTACAAGCCCTTGAAACTAAATATCAAAATGCTTTGAAACGTTTCAAGGAAGAAATTCTGAAATATAAAGCTTCAATGGCAGAAAGTGAGAAACTGTTTGAAACGAAATACAATGAGATTACCGATCAAAAAGACAAAGCGGTTAAGAAGTTGACCAAATTGCAAAATGGGCAACATGATGTAAGCAACCTCAACCATACCATGAAAACTGAATTGAAAAATCTTCGCGAGAATGTTAACAAGAAAACAAAAGAATATTCAGATGCTAAACAAGAGAAGAAGAAAGCAGAAAAGGAAACTGAGAAATTCAAACAGAGAATCAAGGAAATGGTACTAGCGGACGAACAAAAGTCTTTGGAATCAAGAACCACCATCAGCAACCTGGAGGACCATTTAAGCCACCTTGAGGTTGAATATGAAAACCTTCAACTTTATGTTCAAGAACTTACTGAAAGACTACGCATGCTCCCTCAAGAAATCGAATCACAGGTTCAAGGGGACGAGCAACAGAAATATGAAGCTAAAATGCAAGAGATTAACAAGCTAATAGAAAACCATAAATCTGTTTTGGAAAATGCAAACATTGAGATTGAAAGCAAAAGTCAGCTAGTAAAAGCTGGTCATGATCAGATCAAATTGCTCCAGAAGAAAGTCGAATCTTTGAAAAGTGACAATGCAAAATTAAAAGAGAAGAACAAGGAACTTGAATCAAAGCTTGGCCAGCGCGAGACGCGTCTGGTAGACTTACAGCTTGTGGCCACAGAATCTAAAGAAGCTCTGAAAGCTTACAGTACCAAAGAAATGCAAAATCGAAAAGCATTAGAATGTTCACAAAAAATGAATCTACAGTTCCAAGGGAAAGTCGATAATATGCATAAAGAGAAGGTCGACCTGGAGGTATCTTATGATTTACTGAAGAAACAGTTCCGTAAGGTAGAAGAGGATATGAAAAAGTTGGATCAAAAAATTCGCTCACAAACTCAAGAGATTGATACCGTCACAAAAGATCGTAAAGCCATTGCTAAGAAACTGAAAGAAAAAAATGACGCCTTGATCTCCATGCAACAGAAACACGAAATCAACTCCAAGAACATTTGTATGGTCAAGGAGAGTAATTTCGAGTTACAAAAATCATGTGAAGATCTTGTCAAACACAACACCAATTTGTCCAGTGATTTGAGATCGTTGGAGGAGGCAAAGTTCAAATTAGAGAAACTTCTCACAGAGAAAGAAGTATTGAAGGATCAAGAGGTGGAAAACTTGCTGCAACGTTTACAAGGTTCTGAAGCTGATATCAACAGGTTAAAGAAACTGTTGAAGAGATTTGAATCATCTGGTAATACACGTAAGCTTTGTTTAACTTATTATGGGAAGTGTAATGAATGAATGTAGAGCAAGACAAAATATAAATTTTAGTGATATTCTTATGGTGTAAGCTTTGGAAAAGGTTATGACTGCTTTCTTTATCAAGTTTCAAGTCAACAGTCCATTTTAATAAACTTTTAATATTTATCTTTTTGTTGTGTTGAACATTTGACATCATGTTTGGTTTTTAGAAGCAAAGATTGCCAGCATGTCTCAGAAAGCTGTCACAAAACAAAGAGATGAAGTGGACAGCATCAAAGTCAAGTATGTTTTTCATTTTATTTTTAGCCAGGGGTTGTGAACTTTGTGAAATTAATTTTGTTTTGTTAGTTCATAAAGAAGGTTTAGGATGTGTTTAAAGGATATCATATAAATTATCTTCTACCATTCATTTACATAGCATTTTATTGACCCCCACGTCAGCATTCGATCCCCCAGGTCTAGTGCAAATAAAAAGGTGATTGACTTCCTCACTCCCAGCTTCACCAACAGCCACCAGATATAATATACTTACTTAAAAATATTAAATTCGAACTTTTTATATATCACTTAGACTGAATTGGATGAAAGAAGCACTGGAAGTATCTGAGAAGGTAATTCCAATTTGCTTTAGATTGAGGAGAGGCTTCGAATTCTTGTCATACCATTTTAATCATATATATGATGTGATTATATTGTTTCTTTTTCTGAACATACCTGATAGCCTTTTTGTGGAAATTCATTTTAAGTAGTTACGGTGTAAGAGTTACAGAGGTTTATGAGACATTGTTAACTGAAGGGACGAGAGAACTTTTTTGAGTTAAGTAGACATTAGAGTGGTAGAGATTCGAGTTAAAGAGACTCTACTGTATAAAAGACTTAATCTCGAATGACTGAATCTTTTTCTTTTTCCATAGACAAGATCAGAGCTCCAACAAGAGCTTGAGCACAAAGAAGAAGGAATAACCGAATTGGAACACCAGCTAAAAAGAGAAAAGGAGTCCGTTCACAACCTATCTATCAATTTGTCGCTTCAACAACAAGAAACTAAAGGGCTTCATAAGGCTCTCGAACAGGTCTCTGCTCGTCTCATGTTCATTTTCTAAAGCTTCTTTGCTTGATTCCATATCATGATTTTTTAGACTGATTATGTTTTTCTCAATTTTGGTTTTATTGGATCATAAGAGGCCCAAGTATTTCTTATAGCATTTTCTCCCACTTTTTTAGGCCTCGATGAAGTATTCTGATGTTTACGCGCTAGTGGAGAAACAAGAACAACGTTTTATCAAAGTATCATTACTTTTGTTGCCCTAATTCTTTCAACTGATATCTTGGTTCTGGAATGTAGTTTTATAAACTCGGTTTTATAGGTCCGTGCATCTAGTAGATTGATTTAGATCCCACGTAAAATTAAAAAGAAATTAGGTATTATGAAGTAGTGCAATCTAGAATTATTCACTTTTTCATAGGGTCTTGGGAGACGAGGTCAAATACGTGATCAAGATAAACTGGAGCCATCAGAAATCAAATCATTACTTGAAGATGTCCGAGGGCTTTTGTCTTCAACTTTAAAGAAATCGTCGTCATCAAGAAAGAAATCGCCCAATAGCCCTCGGTCACCGCGTCAACGAAGCAAAGCTGACGACAAGTGGCTTACCAATAGTTTAAAACTTGGACGAAATTCAGAGAAGTTAAATGAATATTTGAACAGTTTTGATCAGAATTCAACCTCTGGTTCTGTGGTTGGAGCTTCTTCACCAATGAACTCGACACCGAATGGGAGAACTCGTAAGAAGGTGACGATCGAGGAAGACCAATCATCTGTTTATTCATTTGATTACACTACTGATGAAGAGTCTGAATACCCCATTCAACATCCTATGCTTCGCAAACATAAACAAGGTATGTACAATATTTCTATCACATACATGCTGGACCAGATCTTGTCATGATTATATACCATTTTAAATTATCTATATTTCTTTATACTGTCAAGTTCCTGATGACTATTGGCTATATTTTTTAGTTCTCATGGTGGTACTCATGACGTCAATCTTCTTGTAATTTCAGGTGGGACGGCCGCAAAGCGTTTACAGGAGAAGTTGAACAACTTGAAGAAGATGGGAGAAGATCTGACCAATAATAACAAAGGTTTCATAGCTAGCATGGTTGACGGTGTTTTGCTTGCTCCTCATTGTAACACCAGTAAACTGAACTCCAAGTAGTTGTGTTGTGGCAGACTAACAAGTAAGAGAATGTCGTTGGCAAGAAAGCAATGGACGAAATATATGATAGCTATTAAGGAGTTGAAGTGAATAGAATCGGACGTTTAGACTTTCAGATGTTTCAACATTTTGTATTTCTATTCTAGTATTTAAAAGGTTGAAAGCTTGACTTTTTTTTTGTGAGAAAGTTGCGAGCTTGAAAAAATAGTTATTTGGCAGTGTCAGAATAGGAAAAGAAAGCTCGAATTCCAGAATCAAGAGAAATTAACATTCACATTTTAAATCAGGATTCTGGACTGATAAATTTTTTTTTTCTTTCCAGACATCGCCAATTCGATGACAAAACATTCCCAAAAACTCGAAAAATTGACAATAAGTTGACCGAATATTTTATTACCCCAAAAAAGTTTTAATTTATAAATTGTTAATATTATTTTTATCATCCTTAAATTATTTGAGATGTACATATTACATGTTTTGAAAATTATTTATATACGAATGGAAGGATTGATTTTAATGGCACAATCAGTTTTAGCTAAATAAGAACTTCAAAAATCGACTTTCTAAGGACCCGCAGGCTAAAATGACCCTACCCCCTTCAAGCCCCCATAAAAAATTTTCCCCAGCTTTGCCAGCTTGGCAAAAACCGGTTTTGGGGTCCCAAGGGACCATATAATGAGAGAATAAAATAAAAACCCATATTTACTACTTGTAAGGGTTGATGCAAAAAAGCCCTTTTCGCCGCCGGGCTATATTTGACAAATATAAACTTATGTCCAATGTTTTTACTTGCTCTTGCCAGTCTAATAACACCCATTTTTCCATGACTCGGATATGCCTAATATCAGTTACATTAATTTATAGTCACTTCTAATAATTTCTTTTTTGTTTTAGAAAATAACTTAGTAAAATTCAATTAAATAAATTATATTTGAAATGGAAGATCAGAAAGATTTTGTTGAGGAGGTTTTAAAGCAAATGTCTCATTCTTATGTTCATTTGGAGATGAAAAAGTCTTTGCAGGTAAGAAAATTAATTCGAAGTTTTCAGTAAGGATTGAATTCTTCTTAATCTCATTGGAAGGAAAGCAAAAGCCACGGAATTTATGCAAGTTTGATTTACTGCTTCTATGCTCTGAAACGTTTAAAACTCTGATAGTTCTAAGTCAATTGTTTTGTTATCGATCTTCGTTTGTTTTTCTTTGTTCACAGAATGAGATCAACAAAGCAAATTTGTACAGTGGAGATATCAAGAAACATTTGAAGAAATTCCTTAAAGAATCAGGTTAGGTGGTACCCTTAATATTGCTCTAGAGCAAGTTGTCAAATTATTCCCGACCTTGCTTTTGAATTTGCGATTTTTTGTTTCCCGGTCAAACTTGCAATGTCATGATGCGGGCTGTGAGAGAAATTCCTCAATTATCATTAAAGTCACCTTTTGACCAAAAAAAGTGGAGCAAATCGCAATACTTAAGAAAATTAGAGGAATATCGTAGTCTGCATAACCAATAAATGAACGATTCACTGCTGGTGTTTTCACAATCACGATAGCAAACAGTGAGTTGAAATCTGTTTCTTCTTCCAGGTTATTCGGTGACCATTCAGAACTTCATCTACCAGCGAGTATTGGAGAAATATAACAGAAGATATAATTCAAGCGGTGCTTATAAAGAACCTTTAGAATATATCGAGAAAGCACAGGTATTTTTTCGAACACTCTGTTATGCGGTGCTTAACAATGATATGCACGTACCACCGAATAAAAAATTATATGACTTATGTGGATTTTTCACCCAATACGTCACTTGCAACCAATTAGGTGTTATGCAAGTGACGTTGGAAAATATCGCAGAGATGCATATACGATACTTTTTGAATGTAAAATCAAAATCAAAAGACGTTGAATGGTTTTTTTAAACTATTCAGTGATAAAATTGCTTTACTTTTAGATAACTTGGCAGAAATGTATTGTGAAAAGCATCAACAACATGTGTAGCGAACTCTCATTACCCTTATCACGTAAGCGTAATGCACAGGACCAAAAAGTATTGTCACAGAAATTGGAAAATATGCAACTTGGTCTTGAGTATAACGATGAAGGTATGCTCCATTGCGTCTTTTTTTTACTGACTGAAAAATCTAAGACCATCTTTTTGCTTATATTTTAACTTATACACCCCTGTCTTAGCTACTCACTGGAAATGGGCTGTTCCATAAAATTTCCATACAGAGGGTGGACGAACCTTTTCAAGTGAAAACAAATTTATTGGAAAAGTGTAGATACCCCCTTGAAAATGGCAAAATTTGCAAAAGAATATTTTGAAAAAATCCTTTCATGTCTTAAAGTTAGGGTGGACAAGCTAAAATCAGTTGTTCACCGCCTGGAATTTCAAGAATAACTTTTTACCCCTGGAAAAATAAAAACCACTTCTTTAGACCCCCTGGAAATGGAATTAGACCCCCTGCTCGATGATACCGTGAAAAACTTGTCACCAATGAGTAAGACGGTTTGTGATCTCCAATAACTGATTGATTTGCAAGAATTACTCTTTTAAATTCCGCAGAAAGGAATCTTTTTGTCGATTGGCATTTCAGCTGTGGGCGTCTACTACCTTTTGTTTGATGTATGTTTTGATTATTATTTTTTTAAACTTTAATTTTACAGCATACAGTAAACTTCGTCCAGTTTATTCTTCGGCTGATTTCTTTGAGGTAAGTTTCCAAAAAATCGTACCAAGTGGATGAGGATTCTTTCCCATCCCTGTAGAAAAGATTTTAATGGTGTGCTTATACAGAATCTCAATAATGAGATAATTCCGATGCTTAAACTGGTGCTAAAATGCCAAACTTTGCATAAAGATCTCTTTATAGTTATTTCAGCTGTTTTTCTCCTTCTGGTTTGGGACCCCAAGAATTGCCAGTCTCTGAGTTAAAAAGCTGACCTGTTATTGTTGTTTTTTTTGTTTTTGTTTTTTTTATTGAAACAAAGATACGTGTACACTACGAACATATATTACAAAACATTACTTAAACATAAAATATAGTCCCTCCCCCCGCTAGGAACTAACGTTATATCGCCAGAGGTACTAGACTATGTAAAAAATAAATAAGTAAATAAAAAAAAAAATCTTGGAGAAGGAAGCTACAATTGTTAGGTAAAAGCCTAAAATAAAGCACCGCTAAACCTTCCAGTTTCGTTAAGAAATTCAACAACAGAACAAAGAATAGATTTATCTAGATTTGAAGTCAAACTTTCATCCCCATATAATAAAAGCCGACAGAAAAAAGGAGGGTTAAGTGGATGAAAAATAATGCCTAGGGTCTGAAGTTTGTCGAACAAAGATTGTCTTGCATGGGAATATATAGAGCAGTGCAGAAGAAAGTGCTGAGTGTTTTCAACAGAGTTAGTTCGGCAAGCACAGAAAGGGTCTAAAGTGTCGCGGAAGCCATGTCTAAATTTATGCTCGTTGAGATGGCTGAAACCGACCCGAAGTCGATTAAGAAAGATCACTCCTTGAATGTCAGGAACATCAAAAACATGAGATTGCTTGGGTCTCAAAAATTTATAGATTGCTTTTTTGAAAGTTTTAATTGAAGGTAGATCTCGTATATTACCTCCCAGAACATTCCACTGAGATATGCAGTACGGAAAAAAAGTGTTACGGAAACGCTCAGTTCGTATATTAAGAGAATAAATAGGATTTCTTATTCTAAGGCCACCTGGTGCTGTAAGTCTTACTGGCAGGTAGTTACGTAAATACGAAGGGGCTAAATTGTTAATAATTCCATAGAAGAATGTCATTCTTCTAGCAAAGCGCCTGTCAGCAAGACTTTCAAGACCAAGTTCTGAATATAGTTTTTCTTGAGACGTTCCGCGAAAACAGCCTGTTATAGCTAAACAGGCATTATATTGAATAGATTCAAGCTTCTGCACAAAGGTAGCATTTCCTGGGCAGTCATATACGATATCACCATAATCAAGATGAGGCCTAATGAAAGATTTATAAATGGTTAGTAGAGATCTCCTAGGCACATGCTTGCGAAGTCGGTTAATAAGACCAATTCCTTTATTGGCCTTTTTTATCTTCTCGTCTAGATGGCGATCAAAAGAAAGTTTTGAATCTAAGATTAGACCAAGATGTTTCTGGTACTCACTGCTCGCGATATTAGAATTATTAAAGGAGATTACTGGAGCATTAGGAGAAGTGAGTCTACAGGTAAAATAGACTTCAATGGCTTGCTTAGATGGGTCAGGGTTAAAAGACATCTTCCATTGATGAGCCCAGTCAGTTATCCTGGATAGATCTCTGTTAAGTACATCAAGGCTCAAGAGTTGATCGATCACAAGAGAGAATAAAGAGGTATCGTCAGCAAAGATCTTGGGTTTTGACTCAAGGTTTTTTGGAAGATCATTAATATAAATTAAGAAGAACAATGGACCAAGAATAGAGCCTTGAGGTACCCTAGCATTGATTCGCTTCCATTCCACAGATGTTTTCCCATTCAACACAGCTCTCTGATGCATATCGTCAAGAAAGCTGCGAATTAAGGAAAACAACGGTCCAGTCACCACATAAGATTTGAGTTTAAAGAGTAAGCCATCGTGCCACACCCGATCGAATGCCTTTGAAATATCTAGAAACACCCCCTGGTATCTAGAGAAGGATCTTTGTCAAACCCTGTATAAATATCATGCGTTATGGATAACAACTGAGAAATGCAGGAATCCCCCTCCCGAAAACCAGACTGACAAGGAGAAAATAAGTTATTGTTTTCAAAATACCTGTAAAGTGTATCGTAAATACACTTTTCATATATTTTTCCAAACACAGGAAGAAGAGACACTGGTCTGTAGTTTTTGGCTATGCTCCTGTCTCCCTTTTTATAGACAGGAACCACGTTACCTTTCTTCCACTGTGATGGGAAGATGCCAGAGTTGATAGAAAGATTGAATATGCTAAGCAAAGGTTTTACTAGAGACTTACCACAGATTCTGAACATACGAGTAGAAATATTAATATCCCACCCATGGGCCTTGTTAACATTCAAAGAATTAATAACAGACTCGATGTTTTCTTCTTCAAACACAAGATTATCCAGTCTAGAGTTAGTAAGAAATTGTTCAGGTGGCAAAACACTGCCAGTATCGATAAGTGAGCATTGGTTTCAGAAAAAAGAGTTAAAAATATCGGCCTTCTCAGAAACATCACTTACAAGGACGTTTCTTTCATTTCGAATAGGTGGAATTTTCGGGGTTTTACGTACGTTCAGAAACTGCTTCAGAGTAGACCAGTATTTCTTACTTCCTATGTTTGGATCATTTAAAGAGTTGCCAAGACGAGAAAAATAGTTATCCTTGGCAGTCTTGATGGCCAATCTGCACCTGTCAACCATGTCATCAAGTGTCTGACCATCTAAAGGATTTCCCCATTTTCTCCAACGACGATATATCTTAGCCTTATCCAAAAGCATCTGCTTAATCTCAGGAGTCATCCATAACGCATCTTTGTCTCTGATGGTGATAGTTTTATTTGGAACAAAATTAGAAAAAATATTAAGTATATATTCAGAAAGAAGGGCAACACGATCTTCGTTGAGTCCCAGAAAGGAGATTTCCCAATCAATGGCATTCAGGGTAAGCACGATTCCCCTCTCATCAGCACGAGAAAAGTCCCAAATCTTGCGTTTATAAGCTGGAGGGAATATAGTTCGAAAGTTTAGTTTTACGAAGGGTATCTGGTGGTGGCAGTGGATTAAGTGAAGGTAAAACCCCGGAATCTAAAATAGGAGTCCGCGAAGATGAAAAAATAAGATCAATGCAAGAAGGAGAACACCCAGGTTGAAGATGAGTCGGCTCATCAATTAGTTGATGTAACCCATATTGTGAAGCTAACTCGCTAATGTCCTCTCCTTGAGAATTTGTAATGTCACCAGTCCACCAAACTGAGTTTCTTGCGTTAAAGTCACCGAGGAAAATAGCTAAAGTAGGAGAAACATCATAAATTTTTCTGAGAGTTTCCTCCAATTTTTGTTTAAATACAGAAAATTCTTCTGCATTTTGACTAGGAGTTCGGTAGAGAGGACAAAGAAGAAGTTTTTTCGAACCAGAATTAACTTCACAAACAAGGCACTCGTCAAGAGAAGACAACTCAGGCCTTCTCGCAACAGAAAGACGCCTTCTATAATAAAGACAAACACCACCTATTTTTGAGTTAGATGGGTGATCACATCTGAGCAACTCATAATTTTCTATCTTCAACCTCGAATCATCGCTCTCGATAGAGGAATCAAGAAACGACTCACCAACACAGAAGATGTCAAACTTATGAGCACTCAGAGAGGCAGTAATTTGAGCAATCTTTGAAAATTTATCAACCCAAACGCTGTTTAGATTCCAATGAGAAATTGATAAGGTGTTATCTTTCTCTCTCGGCCCCGGGTTAGACTCGATATCGCCCGCTAAAAGAAGTAGATTAAGCTGAAAAAGTATATAAAAATATTGTAACCAGAAAAGATGGAAACGATAGGGAAGAAGATTTGGTAACCCCCCAAACGTAAGATTAATACACAGACTTAATCTCCCGAAAAGATATTTGCAAGAGTTAAAATTTCCAACGCACGCTCTATACTGCTGTAGACTTATTAGCAGACCTGTTATCAGACATGAACGGCCCACTGCTATTTATTGTGTTAGTCTTCAGACAAATAACATCTCTATTCTATTCTTATTCAGGTTTTGGTGAATATAAAGAACCCGAATCTCGTATCGTCCACTGAAGGGTAAGATTGTGGTAATTCCTCTTTTCATCATTTTTATCCTGATCACAAATGATCACCGTTTTTAACCTTTGTCTGTTGCTTTCTTTTCGTAGTAATATCGAACAATGGGGTTTGATGCAAGCTGGTTTGATCGGTTCTAATGATATTGTAAGTAGTCTCTTGTTAGTTGTATCTTTGCGATAGAAAGTAAGATAGATAAAGAGCACTGTTACATTTCTTCATCTCTTTTGAACTGAACTATAATTCTTTGAAGGTCAATCTGTATTTCATTTAGACGTGTTTAATTGTTTGGGAAACCAGGGCGGCTATCTTCAGTTTTTTTTGACCTACCTCGGAGGTCCTTTAAATTAGCCTGTGTCCTTCCGTCTGTCCGTCTGATGCAAACTTTTCTCAGGATTGACATTTTTTTTCCCGAACGAAAACAGACGAAAATGCCGGAAATCGCCGTTTTTGCAGTTTTTTATTGGATTTTCGATCTCACTTTAATTTAACTTTTCGATTAATCCATCAGGTAGGTCCTATCAGCATCCAGCTTGTTCTTGTTAATCGACTTTTACACTCTGATTGACCTCTTGTAATTAAAGGTCGAACATAACGCTTCTGGTTATTCTTTTCACCATTAAATTACGACTTCAACAATAATTAAGGCACATAGTGAATGCTTCAAATTTGGTTTGCAGGAGATTTCGTTTATGACTTTTATTGATGCAGGAAGGGGGGGGGGCTAACAATTTTTTGAATACCACCATTCTTATTTGGTAACTGGTGTTATAAATGCTCATGTCTGGTCATGGACCAAATATCCCAAGAATAATTTTTAGAAGCGATTTTTGTATTGCGAAGAATTTGCATGAGTTTTGGAAAAATCCAAATAATAATAAAAATTAATTTTAGTACCAAATTTCATAGAATAAAATTATCAATACTTTTTGAGATAATTCGGTGCACCACCACTTCACTAAGTGTTATGTTAAGATATTGTACTAACCACATTGTTTAATATGCTATGAAGCATAATTTATGGAGAGACCATTTTTCTCATCTGTTAAGTAAAAAATTTTCTTTTTCAGAAAAGTGAACTAGAGTTACTGAATGGGAAGACACCTCAAGTTGGTATCGATGATGTATTGAATGGTACCCATTTTATTTCCAAAACTTGCCATTTATACCACTAACTAAGTGAAAAAGTAGGAATTTTTGGTCTAGTTATATCACTTTCGGATATTATTAACTTGTAAATCGTTAGAGATTTTTCACTCGATCAAAATGAAATTTATGAAGTTTTACTGATTTTTCCTTTTTAGCTTCTTTTGCATCGGAATGGATAGCAGTTGGTCAAAAAGGTACTTGTCATATTTTAAATTAATTTAAAACTCGTGTTCCATGGAGAGACCGGCCATTGCCTTTACCCATCCTTGATTATTACAAGGAATGCCCTTTGCGTACCCAACGTGCTTAACCTTTATTGACTTTTTTTTTCTTTAGTCATAGCACAACGTCACATAGCAGCGAGTCGACAATACTTGAAACAAGGGTGTCCATCAGGTCTGAGGAAAGATATCTGGAGAACATTTTTCAATATTGATATTACCAATGAGGTATGATGACAGATTGTGTTATTGCTTTAATACCGGTTGACCAACGAAATACTTCGGACAATTTTTGTTATCTTGAAGTCGAAATTAAGTGCTTAAGAGCTTAGATATTTAGAAAGTACAGTTGAGGCTCTCTAATTCGATTTCTAATTCTAATTCTAATTCGAAGGTAGCGTATCGAATAGTAAAGCTATAGTATGATGAGATATATACTTGTTGACGGTAACTTTAATATTATCGAAAAATGGAGCGTGTCGAATGGTAGAGCGTCGAATTAGAGAGCGTCGAATTAGAGAGCGTAACTGTAGATAGATATATTAACTTAAAATTTAGGTATTACACGTTAAATTTGATCCACTTTGAACCTTATTATTAATATTAGAGCAAAATTCACTTTTCGAAAAGTGTAAAAACCTGGTAAGAAAAGGTGCAACAACTAGAAATGGTGATGGTAGTTAAATACCTGCCAGAACAGAGCAACTCTGACGGTTCTCAACAATGAAACAATATTGGTGGTCAAAATTTTAAGATTTTATCGTTACTCAGAAGTGTATCTGTCATACCCCAAAAATCTTTCTTAGATACTGGGTGTGCCATAAAAGAGTTTATCACTTTAAGGTGAATTTGTCTTAGGTCTAAAATTTTTGAACGAACCAATCCTTTTCCATAAAAGAGAAGAAAAATAAAGTTGTTAAATCTAGAGGAAATAAATTTTAAAGAGAGAAAAACTTTTTGGCACACCCGGTATAAAAATACATTAAAAAAGCCTTAACGAGCGTAATTTCAAAGTGTTATATATGCATACGATCTTTATTGATTTGTTTACTATCATAATCCTGTACCAATTTTTCGATATTTTCATTTTTAGAGCATCCATTACTATGAGCGATTGAAGGGGAAGGTTTTGGAATATGACATGCTGGTCGATTATCTCATTATGAAGGTTTGTTAAGAGCGCATTACACATGCAAGTTTTCTTGGCCGATTTTCAAAATTTTCCAATCGAGCTCAGGCATAAATTCACGTCAATGCAACGCTATCCAAATTTTTTTTTTGAAAATCAATAAACTGTTTATTTTACAGATTTTTACCCGATTTTTTGCTTTCGCTTTTTTAAAAGATTTCCTTTCGTCCGACAAAGCCTTTCTCCAGTGTACCAAATTCCAGTGTTTTTGGTTCAAGCTTTTTTCGTTGTTGTTTGTTCCTTCCTTCATAACGGATTTCTTAATCAAAAGTCTCTTTTTTTGGATGTTCTAAAAATGATCTTAGAACAGTACCAAATATGAAGGATGTCGTATTCCAATAAGGGAAAAAAAAATTTCTTCTTTCTGAGAACCCTTTTTCTCGGATATGGAAAAGATTTCCTCCAATGTCCACGTTCTTAGAATTCTTTTTTCTCTTTTTCATTCAGGACGTTCGTTTAACAGCTACAAATGATGACGCTTTCTTTGTTTTTGAAGATGTCCTTCATCAGGTAATCGACCAATTGCCGCACTTCTTTTCCTACACTCTCGCAGTGATTATAGTGTTCTAAAGTTATTTTGACGTCATTTTACCCCAAAACATTATAGTTTGCTTTTCCCCCACGCAGACCGGTCTACTAGTTTGTCTTTTATAAATACTCTCACAAATAAGGTTCCTCCTCTTCTTGGTGGGATTCAACCGATAGCTCGTATTCCTCATAAAGGAAGTTAATTTTTTACTAGATTTGTACTATCAACCACGTTTTTTGTACCTACTTTTAATATAAAGAAGATTGTTCCTCCTTACAAAACTTTTCAATATGAATGAAACCTCTGTTATTTTCTTCCTTTTTCATCACAAAAGGGAAGTAAATTGAACTTTTTTCCTGGATTCTCTACTCTAATTTTAGTCTTTTATACTCTATTATATTCCATGTTGGAGGTGATTTGATTAATAACCAATAATTTTAATCCTTTTTGGAGTAAATTCTCTGATTTTATAAATAACCTCATTCAGATTGCTCTTTTTTGAGATCAAAAAACCATTATAACCAACCACCTATGTCCGAACGAGATCGGTATAACCTGGTCAAGAGGTTCCGAGCAATTTTCTAATTTTTTGTCAAAATTATGCGAAAATGATAAGAACCTTCCGATTTGAGTATAAAACCTTTGAAAGTAAGAACATTCTTGCTAGAAAACCTTGAAGTACCAATTAAAAATGACCCAAGCGCCTTGAAAACCTTGAAAAAGGCTGAAAAAATCCGTAGACACCCTGTCCATCCATAACCTTATGTGAGGAGGAGAAAAGTTCTTTGGGTATGAAATCAGATTAATTTATGATTTCCTTTGTTTGATCAGGTGATGTTGGTTTTCAGTCGTGACACGTGGATGATCGATCAATTTCATCATTTCTCCAATCAGCCTCCCAAATCGTATGTCCGAGGTAAATCCTCTAACAATCGATTTACTATTATCCAATAATCTTCTGTCGAGCTCTTTCAACCTCAAGTCGCGGTCTTCTTTTCAACACAGTAAAATTTTCTTAATTTGAATAATAGATCGACATCGAAATTGAATGATTTAGAGCCTTCTGCTCTTGCTGTGCTTTTGTTTCTGAAGTGTTTTCTACCGCACAGTGAATTCCTTTTATTTCACCTTTCACGCCGTGTTCTTTTTCTCCAAATCTAGTAACGTTTGTTTAGCGGTTCGGAGTTGAAAGCACAGCGTAAAATTATTCAATCTGAAGTGCTGTATCTCTGGCACCTTGCAAACTAACTTATAAGATTCTAAATTAGTGATTCTACAGTCAAACTGTCCACCAAGTCAAGATATTCCAAATCTCCAAATCCCTGCCATCTCTACTCTTTTTTATAAAAACCAGTAAATTTTTATTAAGGCCTGGCTGTTCTTATTTCTTATGACACTTTGAGCCTCGAATTGTTCTTAACCTAATTTTATTTTTAAGATATAATTGATCTATAGGCTTTATACCTTACTCCCCCTTTAAATTATTCTCATTTTTGGCGTTTTTGAGCCTAAAAAGGGTGTTTCAGACTCAGACCATGTTCAGAGGTTACGGGTTCTGAAACAAGTGTGAACATCAAAATTTCGAAATGTCAAAAAAGAAGATGTTACAAAGCAAAACGGATCGAAACCATCGAAACGATTTTGCTTCACTATTAGCGTATTTACACTTTTCAGGACGGCTGAGTGACTGAAACGATTTGGAACAACCTGTAGTTCTGAACCGCAAAATCGAGGACGGTAAAAGTGCTGATTTACCATTGTCCTTAGTCAGTCAGGATATAGACAAACTAGAAGCTTGCCATCTCCATTCGCAGAAAAACACAGATACAAACTCGCTATTTTCCTCATTGGAACAGACCTGCCCCGTTTTATTGCTCAGAAACGTCCTGGAATCAGTATTAGTATCAGAATTACTTCCTATCGGTAATCTCAAAATTTAAGTTAGCAAAGTGAAAAAAAAAAGATCTCAGTTATCTCAGACAATTTTGAGATTGATTTTGCTCTTTCACCTTGACATGACAGAGATTTGTCTCTCGAAATCGTATACGTTCACTGTCCATCATGATCATCTTTGTTAATCAATGATTATTTCTTTGTGTTTTCAGGTAGGCTCGGATTGGAAGAATACAGCGTCAACTATCCTCCTTGTGGTAAAAACTTGTTGATTTTTACTTTATATAATAATAGACCTTGATGCAACTCATTTATCTTTCGTTTGTAAACAACGACGCTTCCTCTGTGAATTACTGTATTAAGAATTCTTGATAGTATTCGTATATGATTTGGAGTTGTAATGTTGTCAATCTAGTGCAAAAAGTGATATTGTGCAAAATAGGTAATTGGTAAAACAGATCAAATGCAATCAGATTCGAGAGGGATTTTGAACGACTGACGATTACTTGTGAATTATTTCTATATGCGTTCAAATGGTCATTCTTTACATAAATTTATTTTAAACAGTTAAGAGCTTCTTTTGATTTAACTCTTTAGCTTGCTTTAATAAGCAGATATTCAATAGGTAAAAGTTGGTTATTGAGATTTATTAACCCGAGGTGATGTAATATTCAACGAGGCGAAGCCGAGTTGAATAAGCATCACCAAAAAATCCAATAACCAACGAAAACCTATTGAATATATGTTTTATTATATACCTACTCTCGGGTACCTAATAGCCGTCCCCCTCCGCTAGTTAATTTTTTGAAAATTTTCCACCCAGGACATTCTTATTCCAACCCCCATCCCCCCGGTTATTAATTTTTGGGAAAATGTTTTTGAAAGTTCCCTCTTTTGTCCTAATTCAGCCTCCTTTTCAAAAATTTTCCACCCAGGACATTTTTATTCCAACCCCCCCCCCCCGCTTATTCCATCCCCCCGGCTATTAGGTACCCGAGAGTAGAGGCAAAAACAAAACATAAATTATATAAATAGTCGAAAGATTCACATAAAACACTCGAATAATCGAACGTTCGAATGTTTTTCTTAATTACTTTGAGTCATAAAATTTGTTCATGGATTCGACAATAGATTTATTTTGATAAATTTCTTTGATAACAAGAGCGACAAAAAAAAATCAAACTTTGAAAGCAAAATTTGAAAAGAAAATCTACCGTGGTATAATAGCCATGGTATATCAGGAATTATTCAATGGCTGTTTTTGCCTACAGGTATATAATAATGGAGTTTAAAATAAATTTATGTGAAGAATGACCATTTGAACGAAATAAACAATTCAAACATTCTCATCTAAAGTATGACAATCCAAGTACTTGTGAAATAATTTTCATGGAAATTTGATCTTTTTCACCAAATTGCACGTATTTATCACTTTTCATCTACAACCGTGTATCACACTTTTGTTTTATAGGGATATTCCCGTTCCATGGTTTTTCAATGCTAGGTATGTTATCTAATATTCGTTGTTGTGTAATTCACATGACAAGAATCTAACGGATTTTTCCTCCTCCTTTCATTATGTAGCAGAATGTTGGAATTTAAAGTGACTCTTTACTTTGACTCACGCGTTGTTTACTCTTGCATTTGTTTACATATGACATCATCAGTGTCACGAGACATATAAGTAAATTGGCAGATATTTCTAAGCGTCTGAAGAAACGTGTTGCAATCCATCATCCAGTTTGAGCTTCGTTTGACATAACTCTTTAACTTGCTATAATGGAATTTAATAAGCAGAAGCTAGCTATATACATATTGCTTTTTGTAATTCAATCGGCCACGACCCAATTGAACACTAGCCAGTATATGGTCCCTAAAATTTACAAGTATACAAGACTTAAGGCTTGGGGACACGAGAAGTTTTTTTCGCATTGGTGCAATGCAGCATGCTCCATCCCATCAACACAAAAAAAGTGCATGTCTCATGGTTTTTGTTTTTGTTTCATGGGACAAGAAGTGAGGGAAATACCCAAAAGACACGCTGATTTTGTCTGATTCGATCAATTTTGCTCCATTGTCCCAGGGACAAAAGTGAGAGAAGCACAGATGTTATTAAACGAAAAATGGGGTGTAGACACGAGAAAGCGTTTCAGGTTGGTGGGATGGAGCATGTTGCATTGCACCAACGCGAAAAAAACTTCTCGTGCCCCAAGCCTTTAGAGGCCGATAAATTTAAGACCCTGCTTTGTCTAATTCAGAATATGATACAACTTAGAAAAGAACAAATGTAAAAATAATGGTATGAAAAAGGCTGTACTTTGAAGGAAGAAACTCTCGCGAGTTCGCGATTTTTCGGCCAAATCGCGAATATCAAGTTTCGCGAAAAATACGAAAATACGAACAGGAGGATAGGTGAACCCCCCATAAAATGTATTTTGCTTTGATAATACTTTTTAGTGTAACCCCTTATAGATTATTCAAGACATATGAATAAAATGACACAAAATATGAAAATACAAAGAAAGATTTTACGAAGGAGTATAATGTGGAAGTGGAAGACAGTTATGAACATTAATTAACTTGTCTTTTTTATTATTCATTGAAAAATTTCTTTCTGGATTTGCTTTATTCGCAAAAATCAATTCTCGCGAAATATAGTTGAACGGGCCATTTGCGAAAGTAAATTTCCAAAATTTCGCGAGTTTTTCGCCTCGCAAAAGTTTCTTCCTTTAAAGTACCCTCAAGCCCGAGGACCTAAAAGTGTACTTCATAATGTTATCTACGGTTTGAAACTTTTTTTACACAGCTGCACCCTTATGTTACATCTTCGAGAAACCAGTCGAATTGTTCTTCGTGTTTCGACAACTTTATTCACGGTATGAAACTATTTTTGCCCTTTCGACCATTTTTATCTTTTGACTATTTTCTATTCTTGTGGTGGATGTTTTTCATTCTGATTGCGAAAATTTGTCATCCTCTTTGGTGCTTTTTTGATACTTTTTGTATAATATGTTCTTATCATCTTGTTCTACTTTTAGGTATTTTTATCAACTGTATGACATCTCTTCCCATCCCGAGGTAGGTTTGTAAGGCCAATGGCCACCAACTTCAAACTTAGTGCTGCAATTTTAAGTCAATGAGAGTGAAACTGGTTAAAGATTCTACTTAGATAAGTGAAAGTTTAGGTACATTCAGGTATTCGTTGCACAAATTAGACGTTATAAGCCAGAGTATAAATTTGTCTTTCTGTTCACTGACAAAAATCTTTACCCTAAGCGTAGACACAAAAGCTCCATTTTCCCATAATCATGCATAATATTTTAGTTCAATTTGTCTCATCTTTGCTGATTTCGACCCTTACAGTGCACTTTGGGAAGCTTTGAAAACATACCCTAAGGGCCGCACGTATGGTACACGCTTTTTTTTTATAAGAATGGTGTAAATCCCATTTCATCATGGATATTCTTAACTTTTTTGGGAAAATCATCCTAAAATATTCTTACAGCATTCTTAGGTTAGGGTCCTAATTCAGACTAGATTTAACATTTAGTACATACGTCTCAAGCATAAGATTGCAATGTTGTGAAAGAGGTGAGCCTTACTTGGGGGTAATTGACAATTTATAATTGAAAATGCTCTAAAAATGGCATTCTTAGCTTGAGTAGCAAAATTCTATGATGATAATATTCTTAGCTTATTCGTAATTTTTTGGCCATTTTCGTCATGGACATTCTTATAAAGTGTATTCTTATAAAAAAAAGCGTGTAGTGAGTTCCCCCCCGGGCTGCTTCCCGCGGTGTACCCTTGTCGTTTCAATTACAAATTTCTGATTCCAGAGTATCGTCTCGCTATGTTCATTTTTCGAAGAGCGACTTCAATTAGATGAACCACAAGTCTTCAAACATTTACTTGAAATCAAAGCCCAACCGTAAGCATTTTGTTTAATTAAAGCCAAAAGATGCTCCTTAATTTGTCTTTCCAAGAATAAGGTGCGAAAAACTGAAAATTACAAAGAAGAATTTCTACAGGTTTGTTGTTCAAGCGGGTAGCATTTTATTTTAAGAGATATGAAGTTTTCTTTTCGTACGCTATTTCTAAAGCATTTTGCGTCGTTACTTATTAGCTGCATCAAAAAGGTTTAAAACCTACGAAATAGATAAGCCACGCACATTCAATTGCTTCGAATAAAGGCTGACGAGGAGGATTGTATATTTTTCTATAATGACGTAGCTCTCTCTTTTGAATTTAATCTAAGAAAACCTTGATGCTTATCATTGACGCTCTGTAGATTCCCTCTTTGTTGTGTGACATCACAGGTTTGCCAATTTTCCCCTGATTTATTATTTAGCCAGCTTATAAATAATGGCTCTTATACTAGGTTTCTTTGATAAACGATTTCGTTTTTGTTGTTCCGTGTTTTGAGTTTTGGTGTCGTGATCATCGATAAGAACTGTTTTTTTTTTAGATTACGTATTGTATTCAGTTGGTTTCTCTTCGCTTTTTCTGGTTACCTGGCAACCGATCAGACGCTGCAATTATGGGAAAGGGTTTTAGGATTTGATTCCTTACGTCTTTTAGCAGGTATGTGCGTAACTTTCAGCTTTCAAGTAATTTCTTTTATTTGTCGATGTTATTAGAGGTTTCTTTCATGAATGTATGAGTATTCTGAGAAATCATATGACAACGCAAAGTTAGACCAAAAAGTTTTTTATTACCTTTGTAACGTTAACATTTCGTTGAATTCGCCTAGCTAGTTTAACATTCATGTTCATCTAGTAACTACTACTATGCCCCTACCGCACCAGTGGTGAAAAAGGGAAGTAGAAGAACATAGGTTTTCACGATTCGAAGATGGTTCTAACCCTTTCTTCATCTTTCAGTTTTAGCAGTAGCGATCATTTCATACCGGAGGGAAAATCTCCTGGGTGTCACAACAAAAGCAAGTGCGGAGGTAATGTTCATTTTTCTACCTTCTTAAAAACGTCACCTCCCTCCATTTACACCCTCTAAGAAGAGGACGTCTTATTCCCCTTTTATGGTTTGACCTTATAGGTTTTATTTTTACATAAGTGTTCCCGTTTCATATCAGACACCGTTTCATAGCAGACACATATTTCATATTAGAACAGTGTCTGCATATTGTTAAATAATGCTGATATTATAAGCAAAAGAATGTTTTTCTTTTCTTGCTCCACATCCGCGTCGATCCAATGTGAAAAAGCTTGTGAATTAAAATTCATGAGTAAGCAAACGATATCACTCGTATTTGAAAACAAAACCTTTAAAGTTGTGGGTTGTAATTGTCATTATCCCCCACGAAAGTTTTCATTTCTCCTTGAAAAAAGCAAAGGACACCAACCCACAAAAACGGATACGTTCTTCTTTTTGTTGTTCTTGTCGTTTCATTCTTCTTATTCTTCCTTCCCTCTGCTTATTGAAGACATGAGTGTAAACAGTTTTTACTAACTCTTTCATATTTCATGTTTTTCTTTCTAGGCGGTGCTAGCTGATATTAGTACGATCAAAGTCATTCCTGTCTTGGTACAATATTTATCAAATTCTTAATCTCCTGGAATTCGTGACGTAGTATTATTCTTAACAATGTCACCTGTCAAATGTTACATTTGCCTCCAGATATGACTTGGGGTTTAACAGTTTTCGACTTATCATTTTTGCATTATTATATTGTCAATAATTGTCAATAATTGTAGATATTTATTAAAACAAACCATATTTGACAGATCTTGAAATAATAAAAACGAAAGAAATAACACTTGTTGCAAAAATACACTATCATTTGTTTTCTTTGTCTATTACCTTGTCAGAGTATTGCGTCAACTGCTGTTTTCTTTCGCAGTTCTCCCCCATCACTTGAATAGGTGCTATACTCTTTCTAATCCAACTATTCTCACCTCTTCTTGTCCATGGACTGTTCTTTTTGTCTTTTCGACCCTAAAGCTAATAGTCTTAATAGTCTTAGAAGTCATCTCCTCTCTCTTACTCTGGAAACCCAAGCGGCTGGTTCAAAGATCGAGAAAGTTAACTTTTACTGACGCAGTTAGCAGGGACACTGGACTTCATTATAGTGACCTGGAGACTGCCATGCGCGACCGCGATTCTTGGCGCCAGAGGGTGGAATCCATCATCTCGACCGCGGTCGAAAGATGATGATGATGATGAATAGTCTTAATACAGGTAGATAAAAACGATAGAGTCTCAATTAGCGGGGAAACGAAAACGCTTCTTACACAAAACATGTAACATGATATTCGTTCTTTTAAAGAGAAATACTTTTAATGCTGACTAGCTCTTCTCCTCTATAACGCATTGTAAGCATTTCTTAGTCGCTTCATGAATTACGAAATGCGCCGAACTACAAACATTTCTTCCTTATCGATTTAAAGCGTTTTTGGCCAGGAACGGAAGAAAGCTATGGGCGGGGCTAGGTTTACAAATACGATAACCTGTGATCCTGGTCTGAGAGCAAAAAAACTCGTACTGTTCGTAGCTGAAGAAATTATGAAGAAGACACGGTCTTGACAAAATTGATATTCTCGCCTTTTTCCTCAGGCAGTTCCAGTCTTATTAAAATTTTGTTTCTTTAGCCTGTTCTCACGGGCGCCAATTCAAAAGTTCCTTCTCATGTCAAACAATATCAATCGAGCGATCTGATTGGCTTACGGTGCTACTTTGAGACGTCTCTTTCGAATATCAAAGGTGGAGCTGTTTGGAGGCCATTTTTATTGCCGATTGTTGTTATCAAGTTTTTGAATTCAAGAAATTTTGAAAAAGTGGCAACCTACTTTTAGGATTATAAAACCACCATATTTCTTTCTGTATTTTCTTGGAAATGTTTTGCTGGCTTGTGTAGAAAACTTATAATCTTTATCCCAGGCTCTTGTACTATGATGGGTAGAAGTTTTAGCTTTCACTTTTTCAAGAGTTTCTTCCTTTTTCGAGACATCTTGAAATATAATGAAAGGAAGAATATTTTTCGAACAAGTTTCTAATTTTAACGTGAAAATGCACCCTTGTTAATGGTTTTCAATAGCAATCAGTAATTTTTGTATTTTTTTATATATTTCAGAACTATAAAATACAAAAAAATGGGGTGTACGATAAGTCAAGTTGATAAGGAAGCCGTAGAGAGGAGTAAAATGATAGATAAAAACCTAAAAGCTGATGGTGAAAGATCAGCCAGAGAGGTGAAACTGTTACTACTTGGTGAGTTGAATTAATGCTTATTTTGGAATTTTTTTGGTTATCCATTTTACACATTGAATTGTGCTACTGAATGCTCTGTTTTTAAAACATGGATTTATTGTGATTGGTTTATTTTTTTAAGTTTTGATGAAGACAAGTTAAATCGTATGTAGATACCGTCAACTGCTCTAACTTGGGACGATTGGTTGAAACATGGGACTGGTTGATATCTGGCCTGTATTTTCATTTACTTTTATATCTCTTTGACAACAAATTTGTTTTGATATATAACTCCACCACGTTTATCAATCATACTTCTTCATTCCTCTTACAGTGCACAGACACTCCGTGTGTTCCACTACGGATTTTTCATATTGCGATTTAAAAGCTACTCGGTGCGAAAGAGAAATTGTGTATTTTTTAATACGCTGTTCATTTACTCAAATCAAATGACTTTGGAGGCTCGGTGAAATGGTGGCCAAATTGCCATCCCATGTTTTGTCAGATAGTCCCAAGTTAGAGCAGTTGACATGGAAAGTCAACAACATAAATGGACCTTGGACACAACAATATTTTAAACAATTTTCCAGACAATGTCATCAAAATGAGCTAAAATAATAAAGGGTCACTCATGTCACATAAAATGTGCAAAGGGCTGGGTGGGCTGGGGTGGGTCAGAGGCTCTAACGCTAAGAAATCTGCCTAAAATATCTATGTTTTAAAACAAGAACTCAGACAGAGAATGGACAGTTCCAGAAAAAAACCATTACCCCCCCCCCTGTGGACGACAGGGTTTTTTGGATTTTTTTTTCACTTGGAAATCCTAAGAAATTTGAAAAAGGTTTCAGAAAATCCAGGATTTTTCCTTAATATTTAATCATATATATCGGAAAATCCATAAAATTTGCTCTATATTCTTGCCAAGTATATATTGGAAAATCCATAAAATTTGCTCTATTTTTATGGCAAGTATATCGGAAAATCCAAGATTTTCCTATAAAAAATCTTAATGTTACAAAAATCCTGAAGTTTTTCAAAAGTAAATTGTTACGGAAAATCCATGTCGTCCACAGGGGGGTAACAGACTATAACTTTGAACCGCCCAATTTGAGCAATAGAAGCTGTAAAAGACCTTTTCCATAGGCTTTAGTAGGAAGTGATACCATTTTGTACCCAACAATTAGCAACAAAGACAATATAAATACATTATCTTAGCGTCAGGATAACCTGATACCGTAAGTTGGTCTAATGTCGACATCCCTCTTCTAATTTCGACTCCCAGTTTAAGAGACAGGAATAATATTAAGGTCAGAATCACTGATAGACAAAAGATTTTTTCCTCTCTGGTCGCTAAGCAAAGGAATATAGTTTCAATAAGTGATTCCGACCTTTCCACTATTCCTATCTCTAAAGAAGGGTGTCGAGATTAAAAGAGGGATGTCGACATTAGACCAAGTTACGGTAGTGTTCAATTTCTTTGCACTTGATTTTGATCTTTTTGGGGAGCCAAAAAACTTATCACGTGCAGAGAATGTCTTGGGGATGGGTGTAGGTTGCAGAAATTTACTTATGGCGAAGAAATTTTCACCAGAAATATCTTTTCTTTCAATGTTTGTTTTTTATTGCTTTGCTGTTTTGAAAATATATATAAACTTAGGAAGTAGTATGTGAAACAAAATGAAGATGGCTGACGAAACAATGATGAAATTTTAAGATTAAGTTTTATTGCCACAGTGACATTATTATGGAAGGAGGTTGGGGATTCTCAAATTAAATGTCCAATCAACCTATTTTCGTGGCATATTTGTGTTTGGATGGCTCCTCAATTGGTCGCTAAGATTATGTAAAAGTTTTTTTGTTTGTATAAAATTTATCTTTGGTGTGGTTTTTAATGTTTTCAAATTTGCTAAAATTTATCAACTTTATGTTTCCAGTTCAGGCCAAATTCTAGAAAGGCAGGGCAGCGTCCGCTAGAGACCAAAAAGGGCACTTTTCTGCGGTTTTTTTTTTGCATGGTACTGGCTCATACTGTTGGTGCTTGTTACCAACTAACTCTAATTTTGGGTTGAGTGATTGTACAACTCATTTTAAGCTATACCTGTTATTGAATTTTGATTTTGGTTGGGTAAATTGAGTAAGGATTTCTCAAATTTGGCAATTAAGAACAAAGATCTTCCTGATTCTCCCTCAAAATGGTCAGATTTCATTAAATGAAAACATATTATACTGATTTTCTAATTTTGAAAAATGGAATTGTCACATAAGATTTTCCAGAATTTTAAGCTTGGAGCAAACCATAAAACATGAGTCTTCAAACATTTAAACTCTCTTGTTGAATGGTTTGCGCGGCATTTTCAAGATTGTCTCAAACATTTATTTATTGTATTATGGCCCCCTAGATGTTTACAATTTCGAAAAAGAAGTCATATTCAATAAAAAACACCTTTCTGATTGGCTAAAAAAGTGTTAAGGTGCATGCTATTTATTTTTATTATTTTAAACTGTTATTATTTCAGAATGAGGCAGAAGTTAAAATTGACTAAGATAGTTCCCTTAGTTCCCATGATTATAACCATCAAACAGTGCATTAGTGTAGTTACTGTTACAAAAACATATTGTAAATAGGAAAAACTGTTTTGGAACATCCCCAGAACTTCTCTATAGGAGTTATCTGCTTGATTATGTTGCCCCAAGAATAAATCTACAAAAAAATTGCTGGGGACAATCCCTTTTTTAGAAAATTTAAAGAACTAACAAATTAGTTAGGGCATTACACTTTATAAGCATACAATAAGTTTTTGTGTGCCTTATGCTTTGTAAAATTTATTTTTGAGCCTTAAATATGCTTATGCCATGGTATAAATTGCACATCATATTATTGTAATTTTTGGAGATTGAATGCTTTGAAATTCTATATACAGAGGCCCAGCATATCCCTCCACAGCTCGTGATCAGCCATTGAAGTACCCAGTTCCTCGATCTCTAGCCCTTTTTCCTGTTTCAAAATATCAAGAAATGTGTGTTTTCTCACGTGCCTAGGGCCTGCAGGACATTAAGGTAGGATTTTAGATACGATTTCGTTTTTCGCACATAAACAGTGACCTGAGAAAGAGAGCAGTTTAATTTGGCAGAGTAAATTAAGCCTGGATATGCTTATAAGTATACAAAGGAATATTACCCTGGGTCAAGTAATGACTTGACTTGTTGGCTATTATTTTCTTATAATATTAATGAAAATATAGTGAAACAATGAATTTTCTTAATAACAGACAACTCTATGCTGTGGAGATCCATCATCATGAAAGAGCCAAGTGCATTTCTTGAAGATAACGCTTAAAAACTAAACCAATCAGATTTTCATATTCTTGACACCATTCCAAAGTTTCCAAAAACTGAAAAGTTTTATAAAAAGTAAATCTGGTACACTCTTTTTTTATAAGCATAACGTTTATAAGCATACTTAAGCTCAAATATGGCAAAAAATATGCATAATGCTAAGCATACCTCCAAGCTGAAATGCAAAAAAATTTGTGCAGCTTTTCTAAAACACTGACCTTTTTAGGGTTACTTTTAAAGATGTTTGAGCTTTCTTAGACCAAAGATTTTTGCCTTCTGTGTCCGATTACTATAAAAAACTTTCATTCTTTGAGCCAAATTAATTTTCTGCCTTAAAAAATTTTCTGCCTTAAAAAATTCGAAATTTTCATGAACCCAAAGAAAATCAAAAATGGAAATCTAAGCATATAAATAAGCATAAATTGAGGCTGAAAGTGAGATTTTGCTAAACATATTGAGCCTCGACCTGATTTTCCCTTTTGCTTATAAAAAAAGAGTGAATGATGCTACTTAACTTCGGTCATGTGGAATTTCAGACTTACTTGCTATGTTTGGACCAAAATTTAATGTCTTATCTTTTGTGGTCCCAAAAAATTGCAAAACTTTCACAAATCAGCCAAATATTTGTTGAGAATGGCCTGAAATGGCTCTTTAAAAGACAATTTCTTTGGATAATAAAGGAATTTTTGAATTTGAATTAATGGTATACTTGGATAAATTCATTTGAAACTGTATGTTGGGTATTATTCTGTATGGGAGATTTTCAAATCACTGCTGTATTGAAACGATTCACAAAGAGAATAGTTTTTCAAGATTTTCATTTTATACAGCATTTCATTGGTTCTATATGATACCTTCTTATAAACTTGTTCTGTGATACGAAAAAACCTTTAGGCAGTTATACCACTTCTTAGATTTCTACAAGTATTGATTCAGTTGCTAAGGGGTAGCTAATTATCAAAATTAAATTAGGATGAGAAAATTCTTCTCTTTCTTTAAGCTCACTCTCTTTAGAAAGAATTCTTCTGCCAGATGGTTTTTCATGTTTTGTTTCTACTTGTAACGCAAGAAAGAAGATTTTTCTTCGTGAATAAAAAAAAATGAAACTCAAAAATAAAGCATGAGTTTATTTTGGATCTTAATATAAAGTTTTTTTATCATCAACATGGATATCCCAAATAATGAAAATGATTTCAAGCAAAAAAGAAATGTTTTGATTTCGAATTTTAATGCTTTGTAGCCAAGGCAACACTTTTTAACACTAGTTTTAATTTCTATTTTCTGTTATCTACCTTACTTAATAATTTACGGGAAAACAGATTCTATGTTAAATTAATTTGATAAAGAATTCCTTTGTTTTCTTTTTCAGGGGCTGGTGAGTCTGGTAAAAGTACTATAGTGAAACAAATGAAGTATGTATTTTTTTATGTTTTCTCCCTGTTTTTCTTTCCCAATATGCCGACCTACTCAATTTTTCAAGGAAGAACAGATTTTGTTATCCAAAATAAAAAAACTTAGTTTGAATGTGATGATGTACCCAATATAATAAAGGACTGGTCATAATAAATGCACTACACGTATATTACACTATTTCCATCATTTGTGTTATAGAATTATTCATGAGAGTGGCTATTCAGAAGACGAATGCGTACAGTATAAACCTGTGGTCTACAGCAACACTATACAATCTATGTTAGCCATCATTCGCGCTTTGGGAACCCTAAACATCGAATTCAGTGTACCAGACCGTCAAGTAGGCTCATTTAATTCTATTTTTATTGTGATTCAGTTTTCCTTATCATATACCGCACTTAATCTGAAGTACATAGCTTTTAATAACCAACTTAATTACATCCTAGTGGGTTGATTTAATTAGTTTTTATAATGTGTGCATGTCATTCACAGCGTGAAATGATAAACATGTGTCCTCTTAGTTACAAACTCCTCTAAAGGATTTTCACCAAATTAGATACTTCCTATCTTCCATAGAAATAGACAGCTCAGCTTATCACATTAGCGAATCATTCGATACAATAAGGGAGTTGATTGTCTGCACACAAATTTTTTCCAATTTGTAAATCTCATTAGCATTTCCCTGCTATAAGTGGTTTTTCTATTAAATGGTTTGCGTATCAATGCTTATTGAGAGTAAAACTATCATAATCATCATCTTGTTAGAAAACGGTTAGTTGCAAATATATTACATATTATATTACATATATTTTTCTGAACAAGCCTTTTATACTTTTATAGGAAGATGCCAGGCAGCTCTTTTCACTCGCTGGTAGTGTCGAGGATGGCTCTTTTACGCCGGAACTTATTTCCATCATGAAACGGCTATGGGCCGATGAAGGAGTGCAACAATGTTTCCAACGAGCTCGTGAATATCAATTAAACGATTCCGCAGGATAGTAAGTGTCAACACATCCATTCCAATACACAGGCTAAATATTTAAGTTGTTCCAAGATTCTAGTCTAGATATGCTTATGACTTTTATGATGCGTTCAGAAGAAATATAATGCAATTTTCAATCAAGTCATTTTATAGATATAGTTCAACTCTTTTACTCTGCACGGAGAATGTAGTGGGAAAAATGGTTTCAACTTTGATCATTTTACCATCTTTTTTTCAGCTACCTAGCGGCTTTAGACAGAATCGGAGCACCAGAGTACGTACCTACACAACAAGATGTATTACGAACTCGTGTCAAAACTACAGGAATCGTCGAAACTCATTTCGTCTTCAAAGATCTACATTTCAAGTAAGACCTAATTCTCCTCACTCCGACGCTTATTATATTTTTTTGGTTTGAAGAACGCCCACTGTGAGCATGTTCTAAAACGATTACTGCGTGCGTAGGACGTTATTAAAACGGTTCGTCGATTTTATTACCTCTCTGGGAGAAATATTTACAGTTCCTTCTTTCGTATTACTGGGCCTTCCTCCTATACTACTGAATTACAAAGTTCCCGGTGTGTCCAATATTATTATCTTTCAACAATTCCCCTTTAGTACCTTTTAAACAGAAGAACTTTAAACCGTCTAAATCTTCTCCTATTTCAGAATGTTCGATGTCGGAGGTCAGAGATCGGAACGTAAGAAGTGGATCCATTGTTTTGAGGGAGTCACCGCTATCATCTTTTGTGTGGCTTTGAGTGCTTACGATTTGGTCCTAGCAGAAGACGAAGAAACGGTATAACTGCAATTATTATTTAAATTTATCAAAAATTACTAGCTGTATGTAAATATGTTATGCCTAAAGTGAAAAGACATTACAAAATATACAGAAAAATGTTTAGTTTCTATTGCGTGAGAAAAAAGATGAGATAAGCTTTTTTCTTTGAATTTTTCCTCTTCAGCTCTCTAAAAACATATCAATCTGATGAGTCATTATAAAAAACTAGTCCGATTTTCACACGTCTCAATATATTATTATCATTTCTGTGTTTTCGAAGCTTCGCGAACTTTTCTTTATGATTTATTTTCCCGTTTCTTTCTTTTTAGAATCGAATGCACGAGAGCATGAAATTGTTCGACTCCATCTGTAACAATAAATGGTTCATGGACACTTCCATCATTCTCTTCTTAAACAAAAAAGATTTGTTTGCTGAGAAAATCAAAAAATCTCCACTCACCACCTGTTTCCCAGAATACATGGGTATGTCACAAATTACGTCTCAGTCCTGTTTCTTACTTTTTGGGACCTTTATGGCTTAATGTTTTTAGTCTTGGGGGGGGGGGGGGTTGTCAATATGTTTCTTTGTAACAAGGAAGTAACAACATTAATAACGAGCGCCATATCGAATTTGAGCTATATATTGACATTATTCTTTAATTTCAATAAAATTGTACATTATGTCTCTTTGACAGCTATTCTGGAGCATACGTGTCTTTAAGTTTGTAGATTACACATAACATCTTAATTATATTATTCTCGCTGTATTTCTTTTCAGGTGCAAATACTTACGATGAGGCCGGTTCTTACATCCAATTACAGTTTGAAAATTTGAACAGCCGAAAAGGTGAAAAGGAAATTTACACGCATTTTACGTGTGCCACAGATACAAATAACATTCAGTTCGTCTTTGATGCTGTAACGGATGTCATAATTAAGAACAACCTCAAAGATTGTGGTTTGTTTTAGTGTAGTTACTATTAAATGCTGTAAAGTCCATCTGAATCAATTTGAAAACATGTGAATAAGAGAGAAAATATTGCCAACTTCATGCCAGCCCAACTCGTCACGGTAGCATCACCAGAAATGTAGGAAGAACTTCAACTGCCGAAGATATGATCCTATATACTGCACTCGCTGCATTCTACCTTCTCTTTACCTCTCTCTACTAATTTATTACCTATGAGTTGGCTTCTTTTTCTCGTCGTGGAGCGATACGCGGAGAGTTTTAGTATCAGAATGTTGGCACTAAATATCACCTTAGACAAAGGAACCAAGAATCGAATGAAAAAGTATATATATAACTGCAGTTAATATTCATCGAAAATCAGATGTGAGAAAAACATTTTTAATTACTTGACGTGACAAGCCATGGGGTGGTGGACCGTCCATGACTTGGAACGTTTTTAAAAGATTATTTCAACTAATTATAAAATTCACCATTCACGTTTTTTTCTCTTATTAATTTTGAGGATAGACCAAAAAAAAGTAAGATAGGAGAAAATTAGTGTTATTTTTAGCAATTTGCGATATACGAATTAGCGGAATGTTCCCCTTTATGATGACGTCCTTAGATTCAGGGATGTAGAACTGTTTCAAGGAATCTGAAGGGGAATATTTTACGGGGTGTCATTTTTGTCCTTTTTTTAATTTCTTATGTTATATATGAAGAATACACCTGGTACTATTATATTTATGATGATAATTGAATTTAATAGAGAAAAACAAATACTACGGCAATTTGAGCATTTTAATTTGTTGTTTTTGTTTTCAAGATGTAAAAGTCTACTAGAACTTAATGAAAAAAAAACGCATCTTTTACACGCCCTGTTTTTATCAAAAAAAATTCTTCATTGAAATGATGTTATAGAAAAATATAGAGAAGCCAGACGAATCGGTTTTCATGAGTTTGAACAGATGCGATAGATGTTTTTTTCGTTTATTAAAAAGAATTTACCATATGCCGAGCTTCCTTAGCTATATAGGAAGCCAATTTAAAAATATGTAAATGTAAATTTGTAGTTTAAAGAAAGTCATATTATAAAAAACAAGGTATTTCATGCTAACCAGTGCTAACTCGAACTTCATCGTCGTTTTTATGTTCAAATCTTTGTTTAGTTTTCTGGATCCACAACACTCAAAAATAATTGGTGGTAACACTGCTTTTAAATCAGCATTGTCGTAACTTGCTTCGATGTAGTATTTAAGAGCTAGATTACACGTTTTTTTTTAAGAAACATGAGGCCCAGAATGCCCAAAAACTAAGAAACATCTAAGAAACATGCTGAGGCTGAGAATGAAAAATTAACATTATTTAATTCGTTTTTATAAGAAACTTCCAATCAAAACAAATCTTCTTCTTTTTTTCAGGAAAAATAGGCTGATTATGTCAAAAAGTTTAGAAATATGTAAGAAACATTTAAAGCTCAAAAGGCCGATTTCTTAAGAATTATAGAGGCTGCTTGGCAAAAGAGTTTCTTAAAAAAAAACGTGTATTCCTAGCTTTTTTCTTCCTTACACCCTTGATCATATTCACTCGCAGTGATGTGGTCAAAACGAAACACTAAGAAACATATAAATTTACTTTCGACAGTATTTTACCAGTTTTTCCCGTAACCTGTAGGCAAAATTACTTTTTCTAAAGATGACTCTCTATCACTTTAAATGACCAATTAGTGAAGTATCTTGTAAAAACTCCAAGGCATCTCTCTTCTTGAAATTTATTGCTGTCCTCGTTTTCAAACAGATTTCGTTGCTATGAAATTATACATTTAAACAAATTTAAATTCCCAAAAGGCAAACATTAACTTTAAAACAAAAGTACTTGAAATTCAAAATGTCTCATGAGGTGTAAACAACACAATTATCATTGTGAATATGTAATTTTATAGCAATGAAATCTGTTTGAAAACGAGGACAACAATAAATTTATACATCTCGAGAAGAGTGTATTCCCGCCCAAAATTTCTTCCATTCACATTTCCTATTTACTTATATTTCCTGTGCCTCTAGAAAAAAATACTCAGCCGGCTGCTCCGGAGAAATTAGAAAAAAACCGAATTCAACCGTCAATTTTTTTACACGCCTTTTGCCGGGTCTAATAGACCTTTTCATAAATTACGTTACGAACATCACTTGCCTCGTTTTGAAATTATTGCCATGGTGATTAACTCCCAGCAGATTTTATTAAAACTGCTTCCTATTCATAAAAAATCATTAAATGTCACAAGGGCCATAGTCACCATGGTAATTGTTTGAATACGAGACAAGTGATGTTCGTGACGTAGTTTATGAAAAGGTCTATTCGGGTGCCACTTCTCAAAAATAGTTGCTGTTTGTCAGACGCAAATTTGTTACAAGCAAGAGATGTGATTGATCCTGACTGTCCATGATTCATTTAGGCACAGATATCAATCTATTTACCGCGTAGCCCGGCGGAAACCCGGCGGTATTTCTCATTCGTCAGAACTTGTCTAAAATTGATAGCAATTTTCATTAGAATAATTTACCGCCGCCGCCGCAGCCGGGTTTCGCGGTGTTTTGCGGCAACCCGCCGGTAATCAACATTTTTCATTAGAATAATTTACCGCCGCCACCGGGTTTCGCGGTGTTTTGCGGCAACCCGCCGGTAATCAACATTTTTCATTAGAATAATTACCGCCGCCGTGCCGGGTTCGCGGTTTTTGCGGAACCCCCGGAAATCCCTTTTTCATTAGAATAATTTACCGCCGCCGCCGCCGGGTTTCGCGGTAATTTGCGGAAACCCGCCGGAAAATGTCACTTTTCATCAGAATAATTTACCGCCGCCGCCGCCGGGTTTCGCGGTAATTTGCGGAAATCCGCCGGCAAATTTCATTTTTTTATTGAAATATTTAGTTTGGTCAAAAATAATCGCTCAAACCTTTTTACGTTCATTTATGACATAGGCGGCGGCAGGTTTTGAATTTAGAACTTTCTTTGAGAATAGAATCATATTGCGGTAGTCTGCGGGTTTCCGCCGGTGATCGTCTATTACCGGCGGCGGCGGCGGGTTTGAATCTAGAACTTTCTTTGAGAATAGAATTCCTATTGCGGGTAGTCTGCGGGTTTCCGCCGGTGATCTCTATTACCGGCGGTGGCGGCGGGTTTTGAATCTAGAACTTTCTTTGAGAATAGAATCCTATTGTGGTAGTCTGCGGGTTTCCGCCGGTGATCTCTATTACCGGCGGCGGCGGCGGGTTTTGAATTTAGAAATTTCTTTGAGAATAAAATAATATTGCGGTAGTCTGCGGGTTTCCGCCGGTGATCGTATATTACCGGCGGCGGCAGGTTATCTATGACTAGAAATCTATAGCGGAAATAGCACAATACCGGCGGCGGCGGCGGTAAATCAAAATCTGTGGTATACTCCCATGATTCATCACGACTGTGTAGTGATCTACAGCTACAGTATAAGAAGCAAGTAAAAATAAATGATAAGTATAAAAGAAAACAGACTCGATTTTGGCTTTCCGTTTTTTTAACTTCAGAGAAGATTTTTTAAAGCCGTACATTGTCGATAAATAAAATAATTAATAAATTCACGTCAATGGATTGTGAATTTACGAATTGTTTCTCGGCTTTATATCTACAGTGCCTCTCAACCAATACCTCAAAGCAAGTTTATATACTTTCCGTATCATTGTTTTGACTCTGTATATGTGTGTGAAAACACAGCTAAAAAACCCTGTGGGGTTATCGTGATGCGTATGCAAAACCGATTATTTGCGGTAAACCTATGAACGCATTTCCACCAACTTCCTTCCATTTGTTTTCCTGAACGCATTGCATGAAAACATCAATCAGGGATATCAAGCACCAGTACAGAAGCTACTGGTTTATTCGCTTCACGTATTTTCGACGAGTCTTGCGTGTTCGAAAGTTCAATAGAAGAACTACTCCCATCACTCTCATTAGCGTCCGCTACAACAGTATCCGAAAATTTGTACGAAATGTTTCCGTATTCTCGTAAGAACGGTATAGCGTCCAGTAGAAACTCACAAAAGTCTTTTCGCATTCCAAACCACCCTGTAGAAAAGATCATAATAGTTTAGTTTAGACTTCAGCTAGTGAGACATTTAACTCGTGTCGAGTTTGGGGTTTAAAGTCAAATTACAATACCCTGCGAAAAGAATAAATAGCAACGTTTAGATTCATTGAGAAAGGCACGAACATATTAGTTTATGCTGGTTTTTATGATATGTCGTTTTAAACTAATGTCAAGTATAAAGCAAAGGAAGTCTAGACTGATGTAGGTGAGTGAACACTTACATTGGTTGCCGCCTTTTTGATAGAAAGAAGTGACAATGAGGCTGACCAAAGAGATTTGAAGAGGGATGAATGTGGTCGTGTAATGTGCATTCACCGAATATCCGTCCAATTGTCGAACCAACATGATCTAAAATCAACAATTTGGAATTACAGTACGTACATTAGAAAAAATCGGTCTTATTGCTATGTATTCATGCACTATTTGAGGATTTCAAACAGGCCTATTAATTTTACGCCAAACAAGGTAAAAAATACAGTTAAACTTATCAAACCTGCGACTTAGGCTTCCAACAGTAGAAAACTCTATTTCTGGCAACAAATTGTATATTTCAGACCATTTTGCGGCGTTATCTTATACCGGGTGTTAAGAGTTACCGAGTTAAGGGTCAATAGGGTTAATAACTACTGTATTCGAAAAAAATGGAATTGTGGAAAATCATGAACAGAGAAGGTAGTTAGGGCTAATTATTAAGATCCGCTCGTTTATCCATCATTAATGTTTTCCCAAGATCATAAAACGACGCTTTTGCCACTCACCATGAATGTGAGGAGAGGGATAACAATAAAACAAGACATGAATGAGTTGACCAAGTGACCATTGCGCTGTGTGTTGGTAATCTCTGGTGATCTCATGAAGAGTAAAGCCCAGATGATGTAATATAAGACGCAGACTGATAACAACGTCAAAATGATCCACAATGGTACAAACACTACCTGAAAAATCAAAGTGAAGAGAAGCTACATAATAAGGTCTCCAAATAATTGTGTTTATGGTCAATTTAGGGTCAAAATATGACAAAAACTCCTACTTGCAATCTCAGAGATTATCTTTTAAATTGAGACATTTACTCGGTAGAGTTTTATAACCTTTACAGAGGTCTTGAACTTCATATTGAGTTTTATAACTCTAGCTCTTCATCAGTGAGCCGAGTAGAATTTTTAGCAGTGGGAATTAACGATGGTGATCACCGGTTTTGATGGAAGGGGGTTTCCAATTCTGCATAAATCCTAATTGGATTGTGTCTTTTGCAGTGCATGGATGAGAGTTCAGTTTAGTATTCCTCTTAGGACGAAAAGAAATGTCTTACCACCCAACTCCAACTGATGACACTGTCCCATTTTAATGATAAACATATAAATTGCAAAACATTGATCGAAAAAAACGTTTCCAACTGAAAAAAAAGTAGAATGGATCTAGTCACAAATGATAAATAATTTTGGCTTTCTTGGATTTGAGAAATATGCAGAGATCTCGAAAGATATAATTCAATGAAAAAGTTTGTATGCTAAACAAGGTATCAAGAAACTTAAAATAATTGCCAAAATATGAATAGTTTTCGTGGATTTTAAAGGTATCGAAAAGCTGCAAAGATAAACACACTTTTAGTTGATATCTTTAAATTAAACAAATACTTGCGAAAATAATTTTTTCAATTTCCGAAATTCCAGAATGATCTAAATTGTTACTGACGACATCGTCATTGCATTTACGAACAGTGATAATACAATAAGCTGACTTACTTCAAGTTGTCTTTCATGGCGATATCCCCAAACACAACCAACGATGGCCATAAAAGACATGAAATACATTGGAATAAACACCACACGGTATGATGCGATGTTGTATTGAAGATTCATGCACATCAAAACTTCGAATAACATCAACAGAAGATGGAAACATGATGCTATCATCATGGCTTGTAACTCTACATTGGTCTCTCTTCTAAGGTATAATATATGAAACAGATACAAAAAAGTCTTCAAAAACATAGACATCTTTCAGATAAAATTATACATGTCCATAGGGAGCATCAAACTCACTAATCAGTATAGTTTGACGAGTAAAGATTTTAATACGGGGACGTGGCTTGATAAGAAAAACCTAGATTCAGATTGAAAATCTAAAAAAGGATTTTTATTCAGATGCTAGAAAGTTATTGGAACAGCAAATGACTTACTGCTGTACCACAGAATGTACCTGGACCTCTGAATCATGACTCTCAGAGGAGTTCTTTTGTAAATTACCCTCTAAATATTGGCGCATTTTTCAATAAAGACTAGGATATAACAGGAAGCCAGATTCAAGGTTTATAATGATCGAGATAAAAAAAATACAAATAATCCTACCTGTATTCAGGATGTTTGACCCATACAATTGCTCCCACAGTGACGCCAGAAAACACCAACAATTTCCAAAGCCATAGTGGGATGAACACAATAAAGAAATTCCATGTCACAACTTCATCAAGACGCAAGCCAAGTAATATCGAGAAGATCAGTAATGCAAAGTACACAACACATTTACTACAAAGAGGCAACAAAAAAATGATAAAGTTAAAAAAAATAGAAATTACGGAGAAAATTGCAACTATTGTCAATAATTTATGTGGTGATAGGACAGTTGCCCTGTGACAATCGCCCTCGGATAATTGCCCCTACCCCCCCCCTGGACAATTACTTCCATGACAATTGCCCCGGACAAATACCCCTCAGGCAATTGCCCCCATACAACTAACCCTCAGGCAGTTGCCCAACCCCCAAAAAAAAAAATTCCCAGAAAATTACCTTCGAAACAATCCTTGATCGTTAGAGTTAGCCTTTTTAACTGTCTTATTGTTAGACTTGAAAATGCTGTATGAAACACGTTTTTATTATAAAAGCAAACTAAATAAGAACATAAGGCTTTGACGGCAAAAATATTAAGAAATGATTTAAAGATATTTGAGAGGGGACGGGGGCAAAAGTAATGACATTGTCTAGGGGGCCTGGGGGAAATTGTCTTAGGGCAATTGTCCATTTATATAAATTTTAATAGAGCTAATCATATAATCATTGTGGTTGAAAAGTTTTAGGGAATTACTTTTCTTGGTTTGAAAAAAATATACTTTTTTTTATAAAAAAACACATTTTTCTTACAATAATAAGTATTTTAATATGCATTAGATATATGTTTGTTCTGGTTTTAACCAGTTTTTACCATTGTATTACAGAATTTAGAGAATTCTTACAGTTTTCCCAAAAATTATTACCAACAATTCATAATAACATCATTAAACAATCATAAGTAGTGAAGGAATCATACTATTTACCTGGGGTTAAAATCATGAAAGAATCCTTTCAAATTCATTGAAAGAATGCAGCACATATCTTCTTATTGACTATGAAAAAAAGAAACAAGCAATAACATAGAGATTATTGTTAATTGCTACCATTCAATTAACTTTTAAGTATAAAATGGATAATGCCTAGCCTAGCCTGGCCCAGGGTTCACTTAAAAGCTTTTTTGATAGACTGTAGTCATTATATAAAACCCTGGCCTGGTATTGTACTGTTTTGGCTTTATTGCTCAAAATTTCTTTTGTTGTAAATAAAAGGCAATTTGCAATTTGCATATTTTTTGATCACGTTACTTTTTTTGCGCTATTTTTGACTCTTGAGATTGGTATATCTTCTAGTCACATGATAAAACTAGCAAAACAAATCCTTTTAGGTATAAACTCTAACTGTGAACAGTAGAAAGAAAGCCTTCCAGACCAGGGATTTCTATAATGACTATGATGCAATTAAATGGATAAGTTAATTTAAAATATAAACAAATGAAAATGAAAACACAGGTTCATTACTAAACAAAATGGCTGATAGAAAGGAGCCTTTTGAATGTGACTGACGTTTGGATGTAAATTAAAGTAGCTTTGAAAGGCTTTTGAGTTTGTAAAAGAGTTTTATGGTAAGTAATTATGTGTGTCTGCCTGGGTTTCCAAAGTTTTGAGATTAAGTCAACAAGGGTTCACTCGCAGACTGTGTCATTCAAACTGTACCATATACTTTTTTAGTTGCACCAGACTCTAAAATTTTAGAAACTTTGTATTTTGTTGAGATAAATGTAGTCGTCTAGGAAAACAGCTATTTTTTTTTAGAATCTTCCTTACAGTCTAGTTTTTATATTTATAAAAAGTAGATTGCTGACGTTTGAAAAGGAATTTTGGCATGACTGATCCTTTTGTTTCGATAATAACATCAAAGCGGGAATTAATTTTCTTCTCAATTTTTTCTTTCCTTTCTCTTTCTTATCAGTTCACGCTTTATCTTACTAATTTCAAAGAGGTTAGCTCAAGCAGTTAGATTGTCTGTCTCATAAGCATGGGGCTTGGAGTTTGATTCCAATGGATGTCAAATTTTTTCAATTCTTGATTTTTTTTGCAATTCTCTCATCACTTTAATTTTGTATCACATTTTCATTAGAGTGAAGAGATATCCACGCACTATGTAATGTTAATTGCTATTAGTAATTACGCGTTCAATTCGAATCTATGATCTGTTCCCTCCTAGTGAGGAGTTTAATACTCTTATAACAACCGTTTTTATAAGCATTTAATACTGAAGTTCAAATAACGACCACGCAAGAAAGATAAGGAAACGATTTGATCAAGTGCCAAACATTTTGACCTGGAAATCAATTATTATTCTGCCTTTAAAGTATAAAACGAGAAGCTCAATGATTATGAAAGAAGTTATTTGATGATTCTCTTACAAAGAATCGCTAGCTCGCTCACTCGCTGGCTGAAAGTGAAACTGAAAGTGAAACTGAAAGTGAAACTGAAAGTGAAACTGAAAGTGAAACTGAAAGTGAAACTGAAACTGTCAGTCAGCAAACACAGGCGCAAACGCATATACCCGTTCTTCTATATCTCAGCCTTGAATATAATCACTTGTTGCAAAAGAAAGATTGAAGAAAAAAAAAGTTCTTATTTTAAGTGATGCTATCATAGCTTATCTAAACCTTAGACAGAGAGCTGAGGTAATATATGCTAGTTACTTGTTTGATTGACCTTCATTATAATAGAAAGAGAATTAAAAAAAAAAAAATTGAAGAATTGAAAAATTGGACACCCATCGGGATCGAACTCTGACACTAGGACTACCTTGATAACACTTTTGAGTCTGGATACCCAGGCTAAGGTGACATCATGCATTCAATCCTGATGCTTTTGTAAATCAGTTTTTTGAAGTTTGTCAAAAAACACCACATAGAAGATCTTTAAAATTTAGTAATTATGGGAATAAGGCAGTAAAAGATACATCTTTTGTATTTTTCCTTTTTGTAAAATTCCAGAAATGAAAATAAAGGGATAATGATAATTGACTAACATCCACTGATGATCCATGTCACTATCGTATTAAGCTAGTGCACTCTTCGCTTGAGAAAACTTTTCACCCTTTTCTGATGAATATACAAAAGTTTAGCGTTCAACTATGTTTTCCTCCATTTCCAGAGACATTTGCTTATTTAATGGATGCAACATATTTCTGTGCCGGGCAGACAAATTTTGAAATGTTGCAAAAACATTAAGCAATTTACCAATAGCATATATGTTGTCTACCCTGTTTTCACAGGCGCGGCTAAATCCTGCCCTAACTGAACGACTGACTGTCCCAAACTCGATTCGAACCACCAAAGTACCGTGAGTGGTCCTAAATCCGACAGCCCTGCCTAATTCCGACCCCCCAAATAACTGTTATGAAAAAAATTCTATGTTTACAAACATTCCCTCTCCAAGTTGAACGATAAACTATTGCAAGAGCTCTCGAAACAAAACATCTAACATATGCCTATAATGTCAAGATGCCAATTTAATGTAATTTAAAAAGTGTGAATTGTAAAAAAATAGTTACTTTTTATGATGCTGTTACTGCTGTTGTACATATTGCAATAAAAAGTTATGTTTTGTATAAGAAGCAATTATTGTTATTTCTATTTGGTTCAATTGGTTCAATGTATATATCAAATCTCTCAGTTTAATTGACACTTTGGTATCTTCGTTGTGTCACAGCGAAAGGCAGTTACATCAATATGCCTTCTTACCTGTCTTTAAAAATATAAATAAAAGTAATCACGGAAAAGGACGCGAAAAAAAAAAGACATAAGTGTGAGAACAGAGTAATAAAACTCGTTAGAAAAAGTACCATTAGAAGTCATAAAAAATCAACCTGAATAAATGCAATCGAAATTCCAGAGAACTTCATAATTCCCCAAACAACATTACATTACTATGTCAAACTCCCATCACATAAATTTTACAATTACGTCAGAGTAGACTACGCTCGCCACCGAAGAGGTTTATTTGGAAAGGGTAATTATATTTTATTGTTCGCTTTTTTTTTAAAGATTTGCCGGGTTGGAAAGTATGAATTTCTTTGTACATATTTTACCTATCCCAAATATTTAGGAGGCTGAGTTTTAAATGAATCGTCAAGTTGAAACGAACGATAAATGTATCAAGGTCTGTTTTATTTACCCCCTGGTGACTTAACAAAAGAGACTTAACTCTATGTTACAATCCAATTATTGAAAGTTTGTCTCAGCCTTTTTATAATGAGCGAGACAAACCTTCTCTGAGTACGCAATTTTCATATTGACATTTTCGAGGCATTTTGATGTAACTGAAAGGCTTGTTTTTTTTTAGTTTGTATCTTTGAAAGACCCCATCCGATTTAGGCAGGGCTGTCGGATTTAGGACCACTCACGGTAATGCAACCGGTGATTTGAAACCTGACTTGTTGTTAACCAATAGGCTACTGAGCCGCTGAAAAATTACCGTAACTGTAAATTGAGTGAATTTATAAAGTGTAATATATAAGGGGTATACAGACGACCTCACTCAAGTAGGGAGGTCGGGCCTTACGCGTGCGGCAGTAACAAAACATAGATTTTCGAAAAAAAATATTCAAGCTTACATATCTCAAGGAAGGAAACCTCTTTTAACATAAGTATTTTTTCCAAAGTGTAGAGAATTTATTCAGCTTTCTTTTGCAGAAAAAATCAGCACATCATGTCTTCATGTTCCTTCAAAATTTGAAAATGAGTACTCGCGGGTGAGTTTATTCAAACTTCTTGTTCGCGGCACGGCAAAATTTTTTATCCGGGGGTTCTAAAATCCAAAGCGCTAGCCACCCGAAACAGCTATCGACCTGGAATTTTTTGCATCGTTCCCCGCAATAGTTCAGCTTTTGAGACGTACCACGTTCGTTGGTTGGAGCAACGTATATTTTTCAGGAAGTCAAATTATGTACTTAAAATGCGTTTTTTTCATTGAAAAAATCAATTTTTTTTATCGAACGTGAATTTTTTAGAAAGAACAATGTTTTTTCTTTCCAAATGTGAAAAAAGTAAGAATCAAGCTGTTTCCGGTGGCAAGCGCTAAGGGAAAGATTATGGTGTAATTACCCCCGTTTCAGCTATATCTACGGAAAATAAAACTCGCACCAAACCTCTCGCGCGGAATTTTTCATAAAACACTTTCGCTTTTGGTGCCGTTATGAAGGTACAAAATGGCTGGCGATGCGTGCACGAAAATTCTTGAAAAATTGAACTTCAAAATGTAATATCTTTGGAACTTTAAAGAATTGGAAGGTAATTGACCCCTCATTTTTCTTCTGATGGTTATGGCTTTCCATTAAACTTGGTTTGGTATTCTGCAAGTAAGTTTAAAATTTCCTCTGACCACCCTAACTCAAGGATGAGGCAACTGTTATGATTACAATTCTTATAAAAGGACCCTATCCAACGACACACACGCACATACTAACGAGATTATGTATCTGGAATTCTCTACGGCTACGGTTAAAGTGGCGAGGAAAATGGCGAGATATTTGACGTACGGCATTATGTCGACTTTGTTTACACAGACACAGTGTTTTGGTGTTTTTTTCCCGTACAGCAGAGCAAAGTAGACAATGAGATGTCGCCTTTGGTGACGACCTGCATGGGCAGCCCCGCAACTGTAGCCGTAGAATATCTCTGATACATAATCTCTCTACTATACGGGTGCGCGTAGCACACTTCTTGCCGCTAGGGCAGGATTTTTAGTGGCTTCTTATTTTCACCGAACCATTTAGCAGCATATAATACATGGAAAAAATGGTTACTCTTAGAGCAGGTGTTCCAAATAAATGATGAATCTTCAATTGAAATGCAATGTTTAGTATCAAAAATGAAAAGTAATTGTGTAGAGATAAAAAAAAGACAAAATTGAAAGAAAATGAAAAGAGAAAAAGATTTACTTACCTTAAAATCTTGGCTTTTTTATTAGTAGTCGGCTCTATCCGAAAGGCAACACTTTTTATCTTTTAACGGTAGTAGGAACTGAGTGCTAATTGATTATCTAGTTGAACCCGACTAATTTTTTTTTACCTGCAAATATTTATTTATTTATTTTTATTTATTTATTGAAATTGAACCACTCCACGTCCGTGGGCAAACTACAAATTTTCTATTTATAAAAACAAAAAACTGTTCGTTTGCGAGTTCACGCTTCTGTGACTGGCCCCTCGCACTGGCCGCGCCTAACGGCCGTGTTCAGAACCCTTCACAGTAGCGTCTATCGTTTACGTTTATATCAAAAATATATATATAATATTTCTATTCAAATGAAACTTTGTCGTGAGAAAAATAGCTTACTAATTGTAAGTCGAAGCTTAAAACTGGGTAGTTGAGTGACGCAGATCTAGATAGATGAAAAAGTAGATGTATACTAATTAGCGAAGATCGTGTCTAAAAGTTGTAAGGATAATCCACCAAAAATTCGAAGTTGGCTTGAAGAGAATTAAAAAATCAAAATTTGCCGTAGTTATTTTAAAATCTAAAGATAAATTTCTCTAATTTTCAAAGCTTTTTTAATATATTTTTCTAGCATTTTTAATTTGACCACATTTTCGCTCGTTATGTCTTCTTTCGATACTGATGTTGATTCCTCTCCTACTTTGTCCTTTAAGTCATTACATTCAAATGAATGTTCCGTGGTGTCGTCCTCTGTCTTGCATATCGGGCATTTTATATCTCTGTACTTTCCTTTGTAATTCATCTTGACCTCTATCATATTTACTTTCATACTTAATATGTTTCTCATTGTGGCTTTGTCAGTTTCGTCTAAGTACTTCTTTCTTTCGAACCCCTTACTGTTTCTGGATTTTGTTCGTTTCGTCCATTCTTCGTTTTCAATACTTTTCGTGATGGCTTTTCGTATTCTTTTTTTCCACTCGTTTTTTGATATATCTTTCACGCTCGTTGTGTCGATTTCGTACTGGTCACATCGTTCTTTCAGTTCACTGTACCAACAATTTCGTATTTGATTCTCCATTTGGGCCTTTAGAATCTTTGCTGCTACCCTTTCATCTGGAGAATTGATTAGGTTGTGTAACAGTAGAAGTTTTTTGTAATTTATGTAGTGTCTTATAGGCCAAATGCCTAATTCACTTAGGAATGGTTCGTACGGTGTTGTTTTTGGCATTCCGTATATTCTCAATAGCATATCTTTTTGCATTTTTTCAATGCTTGCCATTTCACTTTTTGAAATCGCACTCCAAGTTTCCATGTTCGACGTCACGTATGGAAGTGCCTTCGTTAAGTATAGCTTGTTAACTACTTTTCCGTAACTTTCTCCAGTACAATCTGCATCTTTTATAATTGCCTTCGTAATTCCGTATATCTTTTTCTCCTTGTTTTGGATCGTATCTTTATATGTACCTTTGTTGTTGACGTAATCTCCTAGGTACTTATATTTATCGGTTTTGATAATAGGGCCTTTTTTAACCCTTTTCTTAATTTCTACTCGATCTCTTTTTTCGCCAAATTCTAAAATTTGATAGTTACTTTTAGTTTCATTAAAGGTCATTCTCTTCTTTTCCTCCATCCTCGCACAGTTATCAATGGTTTTGGAGACGGTTTCTCTGCCTCCTGCTCCACAAATATCATCTACATAGGTGAGTGACTCTACATTTAAATTTGAATATAAGGTACTCACTTTTTCGCCGACTTTGTTCACTTTCTCTGTGGATACTGCACATAATGTTGGCCCCCAAATTGTTCCCTGACGTACAATCTCCTTGGTTGTTATCTCTGCTGTTCTCCCGTGTGGCGTGTCTACCACTATTTTCGCTTCTTTGTTCATTTCGAAAATGATCATCGCCTCGTTAGCAGGTACTCCTGCCTTCCACGCTTCCACTATACAATCGCGAAGCCAGAGTTTGTCAAAACATTTCTCCAAATCACCATAGAACAAGTAAAGATTTTTGTTGTAATATTTCGCGTCATCAATTAGTGCTCGCATCGTAAAGAGATGGTCACAAATTCCCCTGCCGCTCCTTCCACCACACTGGAAAGGAGACATATTCTCTTCAATCGTCGTTTTGTTTCTATTGAGAAGGATTCTCTCAAAGATCTTGCTCACTATGCTCGTTAGAAAGATCCCCGTTGATTTTTCATTTCATTTCTTTTGCCTTTATTTTTATAAATTGACTTTATAATCATATGTTTCCATCTATCTGGAATTTCAGCTTTCAATAAAATTTCATTCAATAACTTGAGGAGACTCGTTTTTAATTTCTCTCCTCCGTACTTTATAAACTCATTTTTTTTTCACTGAAATCCTCAGCCTTTTTCGTGCTGAGGTTTCTTATAACCTTATCCAGTTCTTCCCTGGATATTTCTCTTATCTCGCATTTAGTTGCTTCCCTCTTTATCATCTCAAAACATTCATTGACTCTCTCCTCCGATCTCCTTTCCTCCTCTGTCGTTGCCGGTGATGCCATCAGTAGATTCTGGTACCATTGCTTGTATACATTCTTAATCTCCTCTTGATCTTCCTTCACCTCTCCTCGTTCATCTATCATTGACGTTTTCTTCTGTGTCTTATCTTTTGTTGGCTTAATGATCTTCCAGAAGTCTGGACTGTTGACTCCTCCCGCTTTCTCGATTTGCTCTACTTTTTTACGTGTCGTTTTCATTCTTTCTTCTTTCGTTTCACTTTCTATGTGCTGGTTTAGCAGCTTGATTCTTGTTTTCTCTATGCTGTTTTCGTTAGTTTCGTTACCTTTCTCTATCTTTATTAGGTCCCTCCTTTTTTTCATCAGTTTTCTTCTTTTTGGGCTGGTTTTGGTGTATTTGTTCACTTTGCACTTTGTGAAGCATTTTTTACTCATTTTGATGATCTCATCTTCCCATTTCTCGTATCTGTCGTTAAGTGGTAGTGACTTTTCTGTCGCTATCGATGTGAGTTTTTCAATATTTGTTACGATCTTGTACGCTGCTTTCGTTTTCACTGTTATGTTTGATATATATTTTTTCTTTTTCTCTACCGATGCTGTTGTTTTCCAGTTGACGGTGCCAATCATTGCACAATGATCGGTGTACTTTGCCTCCTTGTCTTTGATGTAATACGGGGTTAGTGCTTTAGTTTCGTCTATCGTCATCTTGACACCTCCTTTTCGATAGTTGTTCGTCATTACGTAGTCAATGGTCGATTTTTCATCACCTTGAATTCTAGTCCATTTCCCCTCTGCATCATCGTTCACAATGTATATCTCGTTATCCTTGACTAGTTCTTTAAGTAATTTGCCACCTTTTGTGACTTGCTCGTATATTTTTGCGTTGAAATCTCCTAATATAAGGAGTTCTTCACCTTGCCGCTTTGCTACTTTAACTTGTTGTTGTATTCTGTTATACATATTTTTAAGTTGTTCTAAGTCTGTTCTTGATTCTTGGGGGGCGTAGATCACTCCTATTCGGATTTTCGTTTGTTTGTTGTCAATTTTTACCCATAATGTTTCTTCTTCGTCCGCTTGTCCGCTTGTCTATCTACCTCTATCATATTCTTTCCGATCTCCTTTCTTACTGCTATCAGTATCCCTCCTCCTGTATCTGCTTTAGTTCTGTCGTTTCTCAGAATCTTGTACTCCGGAAATTTTTCCTCGATCTCCTTGACTGCCTCGTCTTGTTGTAGGTGGGTTTCAACTATGCAGAACATCGTTGGTTTTACGTTATCTTGTATTATTTCAGTTAGTTGTTCTAGTTTTGATGTCATGCCTCTGATATTATTATAGTAGAATTTAAAATTTTTGTAATGTTTTTTGTTTCTTTTTCCTCGCTTTTTCTTTTCGTTTAAAACTGTCTTTGGCTGTTGCCTTGAGTGTTTACTACCCCTGTGAAGGTTGGGAATGCTGGGAAGGTTGGTAACTGTGGGAACTGTGGTCTCATGTATTGATTTGTCGGCATTGGTAGTTGATTTTGTGCCTCTTGATTCAACTCGTCTCTCTGTATTGATGTTCATAAATAAATGTTCTTTTTTTCTTTGTTTTGGAACGGAGGGCGAATAAAAGTTAAAGTGGGGATTCCCCAGCATTTTTTAAGACCTGTGCTCCAAAATGGTAGACAATGCAGCGATAAAATCCCATGTGACAAAC
>NW_027104529.1:7269-77141 GCF_902728285.1 Clytia hemisphaerica | reverse complement strand
TAGAAAAAATTTTGGGAGCAGATTAACAGCCACTATTGGTGTCAAACTTTCATCAAAAAAGGTAACTATATAAACCTAGTTTATTTCAAGTTTAGGATAGATAATATTGCTTTAATAAAGGTTAAAACAAGAGTTTTTGAATCTTTTCAAGGGCAGATTTCTGAATAAACTTTAAAAATGTTTCCTCAATCAGCTTGTTTTTTATATCTATATATACCATTCTAGGTCTTTTTAACCTGAGATCAAATTGTCATTGTTTTCAACACATTACGCTGAACTTCAGTGTAAGCTCTAAAGGGATGTGTGAAAAAAAACAATCTGACTGAATCTGACAAATATGCAGATCTCAATTTAACAAGGATTGTGACCGTTTCAAAATGGGGAAATCCCACGACTTGTTCGACAGTATACTTGTTCGAAGGTGCATTTGTTCGACAAATCTTAAGAAATGTCGAACTGATGCGCTGTCGAACAACTGATCGCTTAGTTGTTCGACAGACCAGTTGTTCGACAGTTACTTGTTCGACATCCACTTGTTCGACGGTATGGTTGTTAGACACCCACTTGTTCGACACTCATTTGTCGAACAAGTGGTCTGTCGAACAACTAAGCAATCAGTTGTTCGACAGCGCATCAGTTCGACGGACCAGTTGTTCGACAAAATAAAACAACGTAAATGAAACGAGGCCCGGAAAACCTAGGCCCGGAATTATCGAGTTACCAAAATTCGAGTTAGAAAATTTTCGAGTTAGCGATTTTCGAGTTAGCTAAATTATGATGAAGTGAAAGTTATGACGTCACTTAACTGTTACTTGCTTTTCCATTTTCCCAAAAGGTTTTTCGAGTTAGCAATCAACTCGGATTTCATTTTTCTCAAAAAGCATAGAAGACTGTAGGAGCCCCCCCCCCTCAGCGTCACCCCTAATCACGCCATCACGCAAAAAAATTTTCTCCATCACGCATCACAAAAATCGCTAAAATTTGTCATCACGCAGAAAATAGCGAAAAATAGCCCAAAATCACGCATCACGCCTCAAATTTTTGCCCTATCACGCATCACGATAAAATCTTGATCACGCACGCCATCACGCCAAAAAAAATCTCTAATCACGCCATCACGCAAGAAGAAAGTCCCAATCACGCCATCACGCAAACCGCTGGGGGGCCTCCTGTAGTCTTGTTAGCTATCTTGGGAAGGATTTTCACATCTGAAAGGTTTAGATTACGGAATTTTGCAAGACCGCGTAAAGGATTTTGCAGCGAGGAGTCTGGTAAACCCAGCAACCTCGCTCCCTGCGTACGCCTGCGTATTATTAGCTTTTTATATGCTTGCAGATAGGGCTGTCGATTATGTGAACGATCACTTGTTCGACAATTAATGTCGAACAAGTGGGCGTCGAACAAGTGGGTGTCGAACAACTATAGATTATCGAACAAGTGGGTTGTCGATCAAGTGGGTTGTCGATCAAGTGGGCGCCCATTTGTTCGACAACCCACTTGTTCGACAATTTTACGAAATTGTCGAACAAGTGAGTTGTCGAACAAATGGGTTGTCGAACATGTGACATATCACCTTCAAAATCAAAGGACTGGAAATAACAATAAAGTGTGATTGTGTTTAGAAATAGGGTGCTTTATAAAAAAAAGTTCAATTTTTGACATTCAGCCTGTAACAAGATCCTTGTTTAATTTTCAAGTGCCTTCAGAGGTTTACCGTACACGTAAGAGAATTATTGCCATCTGTTATCAGGTAGTTACACTTTTTTTAGATGAAGATACCAAATCACAAGTCTCAATACATATATAGGTTAAAAATCTAGATTTCAAAAGTTACGATATTTTAATCTCAAATTGGGTTTTCGACCCTCTGATCCCTTGAAACTTGCAAAACCTAATAAAATTTTTACTTTTGATGTGATTTGAAATCTACATAAAAAATGTGACGGATGATGAGACAATTTGCTTACATGATGCCTGGGAGGGCACTGACTTTAACAGCCAACAGGGCCGTGCCATTGCTGTTTGAAAGTTATTTTATTTCTACCTAAAATTGTCTGGAATAACCAAAAGTTGACCCTGTCAGATAAAGATCTTGAAAATTAGTATATTAGAGACCCTGTCATAGCCATATTAAAATTAAAATTTTCAAAATTTTGAGGACACTAAGATTTTGGTCTCGGCCTCTAATGTTCTAAATCATTTTATATTTTAACTTATTTAAACAATAATAATAGTATATTTTATCTTAGATTTATAGTAGGTCCACATCAGTGGTTTTTCACTGTCTGCTAGTTTGTATTGACCTTCTTTACCAAATAAATTAATAATAATAATAATAATAATAATAATAACATAAGCAAAAAGCTCGTACCCATGTCTATTTTTAGCTGTTAAAGCATAATAATTTGAGTTGAGTTCTTTTTCAGGACATGAAACTTGGATATACAAAATCTACTCAAAATTCTGCTTCCACTGATATATAACATGATAGGGTTATTTTCAAGTTAATATTCCGTTTTTTTTGGATTTCGGCCTAAAAATGACCCATTTTTGGCCAAAAAAGTGATGAAACGCTAAAAATCATAAATGAGAAATATGTAATTATTTCCCTGAATTTGTAAGAAATATTATATTTTAATGTAAAGTTGTCAGAAATACATACTAGAATGAGAAAAATAAACTTAGAAAGTTAAAACATGAGCTAAATCCTAAAAAAAAACCGGGTTTTTCCAAAATTAGCCTACGAAACATTTTGATCAAAAATGAGAAAATCCACCTTGCAGGACCTCTATTTCATTGTAATTCTGCATTTTTGACTCCATTTTTTGCATATTCTGATATACTCTACCTATTTGAAGAATTTTCAAGCAAAGAAATCTCAATTCAAGTACAAATTTGACGAAAAGTTAGGGGAATTTTGACATAGGCCCAAATTTTCCGTCACGGTGTGACAAAAAACTAAAAAGGGCTAGAGAAAATCTTGTGGGTTGATTTTTGAATTTCTTTTTTAGGTTTCTGATTAACACTATATGGTTGATGTTTCATGGAGAAAATTAAGACCTGATTCCACTCTCAAAGATTTTTATAGGCTATTGAAAATTTTCCGTCACGGCGTGACAAAAACCCTGACCTAGTACTAGTCAGTGAAAAAATGGATTTGAAAGCCTCAAATCATAGATTAACCAGTCCAAGTCCAATAGAAAGTTGACTCAGCTTGCAAAAGAGGCCTTTTGGTTAGTTTTTTGAATCTATACCTGAAAAAAAAACCCTGTAATAAGGACATCATTCCAAAGCAGTTTTTTCAGTACCGTAGCAGCAGGCTCAGATTTAGCCTATGTTGATTTTTCGGGAACATATGCATGTTATATATCAAATTGTCGGAAATTTTATGTAGATTTCAAAAATGGTTAAAAGTAGGAGTTAAAAATGAAGTCAATGAGAAGAAAATGCAAAACTTGATGATTTTTTTCTCCTATTTTGGCCTGCGATTTTACAAAAACCTAAAAAATGCGATAAAAAATTTCTAAAGCGAGGTTAAGCTCTATTTTTTTTTTGCTTTTTGCTACAAAATACCATAGCTTCCCATAAAAATAGATTTGAAGACCTTCATTTTTTGACATTTTAAAAATTTTTGGGTACGAGCTTTTTGCTTATAGCTTCATATCTTCAGAGCCTAAAAAATGACCCTGACCAATGGCACGTTCCTGTACCCAATTTGGCCTATGCTATGTGCCCCAGGAAATGATGTCATTTAAGTAATGAATTATTCTTAGCCTGGGAATTCAAGCTCATAATCTTAGAAAAACACAAATGAATACCTCACCTCTCAAAGTTCTAAGATTATAGAGCTTGGTGCAGGTAGATTTAGTCTGACACAGAATGTTATAACATATAAGCAGTCTGTGTGTGAACCCTTGTTGACAGACTTTCTGAACTTTGGAAACTCAGGCAAACACACATAATCAATATACCATAAAAACTCTTTCACAAGCTCTAAAGACTTTCAAAACTACTAAAAACCACATCAAAACATCAGCCACATGTATTTAGACATCCAGCCAACAGCCATTTTGTTTCTAAATGAATCTATGTTTTCATTTTCATTTGTTTTCCTGTTACTGCATAGTCAGCTTTTTCCATAAATTATGCGCGCATATCGAAATTATAAAAATGCGCGCGAAAGTACTGCTAAGTAATACGCCGAAAGCTGGCCAATCAGCTCGAATCTGCATTGCAGGGAAAAATTCTTGTTAAAAAAGTGTTGTACTCAATATTATTAATAGCTTTTTAGCATTGGAAAGAGCATCTGTCATTATAAAAACACTGGTCTGGTAAGGCTTTTGTCTCCTTTTATTGTTAAAAGATGGAGCTTACATACCAAAATCGATTTATTTTGCTTTTTGATAATGTGATTAGAAAATAGACCAATCCCAAGAGAAGATTTTGGTAACATGATCAAAAAGTATGCAAATCGCAACTTGTCTTTTGTTTGTATCAAAAGAAAATAGAACAAAAAGCTAAAACGATACATTGCTAGACCTGGGTTTTTTATAATGACTATGGGAAAACGAAAAGCCTAATTTAATCTGATTAATTTTGCATGAATTTTTTCCATTTTAGGTTTTTGAAACTGAAATATTTATTTATGATTATTGAAATTTTGGATCATTAATTTTTTCTTATTTTTTGCATGAAAGTAGGGTACCATCACTGGTAAAAGATGGCTGAAGCAGATTTCAACAAAAAAATTCTGTTTGCTCAAAAAACGAATCTTTATCTATAAGAATCGCTATTTATAAGCATATATCAATGTTCTTAGCCAAATTACTCTATATTTTGATGAGATGGATGATTTTTGCTCATGAAAGCATAACAATGAAGAATATTTGTGTTTGGACATAAAATTTTGGTTGCTAGATGTGTTTTTATAGAACAATGGGCCAAATTCGATATTTTTCATACGCATTAAGGGAACAGGAGTACCAAATACTTAGTTTTTAGATTTTCTTGAGATTGGCTCATTCATTCTTTATAATGTTTTGCACAAAGGTGAATAACTATAAACCCTCGAATGTGACGGAACCCGATTTTTGAAATAAAAAAAAAATTGGGGGGAGAATTCCAACCAAAAAAAAGCCTAAAAAAATGTTTTTTAGACTTTGTTGAAAACTGGATCATTGAGTTTATCTGATTTTTTTGCACGAAAGTAGGGTGAAGCAAATTTCACAAATTAAAATTTTTCGCCTTTTAATAATTGAATCTTTATCCATAAGAATCACTATTTGTGAGCTTAGATCAATCTTCCTAACGAAATTACTCAAATTTTAGATGTATTTTCAACTTCCAACCCAACCAACTATCAAATTTCCCTTAATACCACCCAATCAACCCTCTCCCTTAATACCACCGAATCCCATCAATCAATGATGAAAACAAACGACAAATTTTAATAAATCGTCACTATTTTTGTTCTGAATGATTGTTTTAACGGTCACGCTCGCGTAGATATCAATTATATGTGTTAAATTCATAACCAGGTAGGTCCATAAAATTATCGCTTGTTATAATTGCCACTAAATGAGATGTTGATGAGATGTTGATGGAATTTAGTATTTTTGATAACTCGTTAATTCTTATCCTATTAATTTTCAAAATATATTCACTTTTCAACAACCTTTTTAGATAGCTTGACTATACTCATTTTTTAAAGTTTGGGCCAATCTCCCATTAACGAAACGGGGGACAATTCTATTTTAATGGTTTTTCAGAAGTTTCTTTGATTATTTAAATACTTGACGAACTACTATTTTATGTTTAGTGCTTCTCTGCACACGAGGTATTCAAAGCGGTCAACAAATCGCACTCTGCATTGCTCAATGAGGAGCAGTTTGAGCAAGCGTCAGCCTTCATTGTATCTCAACTGGTCGAAAAACATTGCATCGAAGAAGAACATCACGATGACGATCACGACGACCACGATCACGACCACGATCACGATCACGATCACGAAGAAGACTTACCGAAACCAGAATACTTCATTGAAGAGATTTTCGAAGCGTATGGTGAAGAAAACAAGACGGGTATTTCGCCGGAAAAGTTCAAAGATTTCTACAAGAAAGTGAAACTAGGTAATCAAACAGCGGAAGACGATCACGTCGATCACGACGATCACGACGAACATGAAGGACATGATCACAAACGAAGACGAAGAGCTAATGATGATGAACATGCTAAATACAAAAAGGTTTGTGTTTTTTAGAATATTTATTGTAAAGTGCATAGAATTCTTCAATAAACACGGCAGGAAAGCCTTACTTCATTCCTTTTTTAACATTTCAGTGCTATTCAGCTGAACAGATTTTGGAGATTTATGGCTTAACAAAAGGGTCGATGATCAATCAAACTAAGTTCAGTGAGATTTGTCCCTCACTCATCCAACAATTGGACAGTGGTGTGTGTGCCAGTTCTGAGCAAACTACCAAAACACCAACCACGGAGCACCACGATGATGAAGAGCCTAAATGGAGACGTAAGTTTTCCTAGCAACACAACACACACATCTTCAATGCTTGATTAGTTTGTAAATGTGTTTGCCATGTTTTTTATTTGTTGTAAATTTACTCCCTTTGTCTGATAATATTCAAAAGTTGACTAAGCTCTTCACATGACATTAGGTTAGTAAATAATATATTGCTTTGACAAAGACCTCTTCTTTCGTTAAGCGACTGGCACAGTTCCGGTGCGCAAGTTTTTGGGTTTAACCTCCATGCTTGGTCATGAAAAAGACTCCCAAAATGGTATTTGGTACTTTTCTGCTTAATGATTAGCATCGAGGGAGATCGAGTGGATCGACCTCGACTGCTATCTCAAAACTTACTGACTACTTACTTTCTTTCGCACAGCATGGATTGGCATGATCGTTTCCATCACCATAATCTCTCTTGCATCACTGGCCGGTGCTTGCACCACACCTGTCACCCACAAAAGGTGGTTTGAACTTCTTTTGGTCACCATGATAGCGCTGGCTGTTGCAGTGATGATCGGTGATGCAGTTCTCCATCTATTCCCCCACGTAAGTTATTCTTCTCGCTCTTTATTCACGTTCAGGTAGATTTTCGAGTTCATACTGAGTTGACTATAAGCATAGTTGGTGAAATCTTAGTGGCTCAATTCAGTGTTAAAAGTTAGACGAGACTTCGGTGAAAGAAAAATATTTGGGCTAAAGAAAGCCTTTAGACTTGGCAAACCTTTATCAGATTACCAGATTTTTTCGATCAATGTTTTCTTCAAAGTAATCTCTATGGCTTGAACTTTCCTTTAAAATTCCCCAGCGACTTTTTCTCTAAAAGTCTGAACTTTCAATTTTCTTGTTCCATTTTCTTTCTCAAGAAAATATATTTTCAAACATTTTCAAAGCAAAATTTATCGGATAACGAAATGGAACATAAACTTGTTTTCTGACGGCTAATTTTTTAGATTCTCATGTACTGTAATAGATAGCTCTTAATCAGGGGGGGGGTACTAGGTTTGCGAGGTGACATGTCCGAGCTAAAAATCGAAAATCGACCCTTAGAGAGAGGAAATTTCGATTTTCGTGAATTTTAAACCCTTAGCCTTACGGAGACTAAATTTGACTTTTAAAGGTTTTTGTGTACCCATTTGAGAGACTTTCGAGGGTGTGAAAAAGGACCCTTATGGCCTCGCACATATTTTTTTTTTTTTTTTTTTTTTTTTTTTTTTTTTAACATTATTATTTCCTTGATCTCCAAAAATATTGGTTCTTCTTACAAGAAAAGTGTTATATAATGTATATGCTGTGTGTATAAAATATATAAATAACTAACAACTCGAACAGATACGGGAAGAAGGACTCATCGGAAGGAATAAGGAAAACTAAGTGAAGTTCGGAATCAGAATACTGAGATATGACGTTTGGAAGTTTGTTCGATTAGTAATAATTAAACTGGATAACGGCTTGTTCGCAAGATAGTCGTCCTAGATAAATTATGGCAGACAGTAAGAAGTAAATAAACTATTCTTAGATAAATAATATCTCGTAAATATATTATGATTTTATATAGGCCGAGGACTAGGCATAGAAACAAGATTGTGAGAAGTGTGAAAAAAAAAAAAAAAAAAATATTGTAGTTAATTCGATGAGGCGTTTGGGTTGAGGAATGTGATACATCGCTAATAGAATTAATGCTAAATATTAAAAAAAACAAAAAGACAAAAACAAAAAAAAACACAAAAAAAAACAACATATATTAAGCATAAATGTAAATAAATTTTAAACTAATTTAAAGCTCAATGTGTCAAAACCTAATGTAAGCTTCAATGAAAAGGAAAGGATGGAGTTAGGTTAGGATCCTGAAGTAGTAAAACATTAGAATTCGCAATATTGTCAAGAATATAGTTATTAAGATACTTAGGTAACTTCGAATAGGTGATTATTGAAAAATTTCAAGGATTCAATGATTTAGCTAATGCCCTATCAAAATAAAATTTCCAAGCTAGATTTGCAAAGCTATCTTTTGATTCGATATGCTTTATGTTAATAGGTAAATCATTAAAACATGTAGCACCCTCGTGCTCAAAGGTACCAGCCACACGATTTCTGTTTTCAACATCATGCAGAATAATGTTTTCAGAACGCAGCTCTCTGTCAGGGTTGGTTACTTTGGATAGGCGTAGGTAAGATGGCCAATCGGGGTTATGGAGTGCGCTGTGTACGGTTTTTGCCATGGTGAAGTCGATCATTTCGGTGACGGGTAGCCATTTCAGCTCGATAACATCTTTGATGGAGGCGTGGCGCTTCAGCACAAAACCAGCCGCGGCGTTCTGAACTTTCTGCAAACGTTTTAGTTGGTATTTTGCAGCATCTGAAAGTAGCACAGATCCATACATTAATTTGCTGAGGACCAAAGACTCCGCTAGCATTTTACGTTGGTGCCAGGTTGTGATGTTTTGAAACTGTTTCAAGTTACGTAGTTTAGCAAAACAGCACTTTAGCGTCTGATTAACATGCTCAGTCCAATCAAGATGCTCGTTGAATTTGACGCCGAGAATCTTGAAGTTCTGGACTCTTTCGATGTCTTGGCCGGCACTTTTTATCTCGGTGACCAAGTCAGCAAGCGAGTGGCGTTGTGCTAGCTGTCTGGTTGAAAATACAGTCATTTTTGTTTTCTTAGCATTCAAACAGAGATTATTTCGGTCCGACCACTGGTTAATGTTATCGATCTCTATCTGTACGGATTCGATGGTGTTCTGTATCTCTTTGATTTTTGCGTGACGTAGTAGTGTTGTATCGTCAGCGTAGAGAAGATAGGTACTCTGACCATTAGTGTTTATTGTGGTAATGTATAAGTTAAACAGAATAGGGCCGAGTATACTACCCTGTGGAACACCAAACTGAACGTTTAACTTGTTAGACGATTTGTCGTCGATCTGAGCGTACTGTTTACGGTTGGACAGATAATCACCGATAAGAAACAAGACTTGTCGGGAGAAGCCAAGATTGTTGAGATGCTCCAGTAGAATACGATAATCAACTGTATCAAAAGCTTTCGAGAAATCGGCAAAAATCGATAAGGTCACTTCACTTCTACTCATAGCAGTTTTAATATCATCTTTCAGTTTAAGTAGAACAGTTGTGGTTGAATGTGATTTTCGGAAACCGGATTGACTGTCGAGGTAAATAGATTTCGTTTCAATGTGGTCTGTAAGTTGTTGAAGAATAACTCTTTCGAATACCTTGGATAGGATTGGTAGGATGCTGATGGGTCTGTAGTCGATTAGTGATTGGGGATCGTTGATTTTGGGTACAGGACAGATTCGGCTAATTTTCCAGTCGTCTGGAAAAGTTGACGTTGTTATACAGCTGTTGATGATGTGAGTCAGGGGTGATGCGAGGTATTCTGACACTGGTTTGACGAACTTTGATGGGATATTGTCTGGGCCGGTTGAGCAGTCCGATCTCAGTTTTTGGATGGCTTTAAGTACTTCGTCATGAGTCGCATGGCGAAGATGGAAGTTATCTGGATGATCAGGTAACTCGCGAATAAAGGATTTTGAGAGCTCTCCAGCATTCTTCCCCGTCGTGCGAACAGCAGTTGAATTGAAGAATTTGTTGATTTCGTCTGGATCGATACTCATACGTTTTCAAGCGAGGTGAAGAATTTTGTTGATGACATTCCATGATTCTGAGGAAGTTTTTATTTGCGAGAAGGTTTTTTAGAAACTTTTTCTTTGCGTCTCGGATATTTGATTTGAGATCGTTTCTTGTTTTTCGGAGTTGCTCCAGCTGTACGTCGTTTCGATCGTTTTTCAGACTCACTCGAAGTTCTTCTTTCTGACGCTGCAGGTTTCGTACATCTAGATCTTTCATCCACGGAGATGACGGGCGTGTCAATTTAACTTTTCGTATAGGTGCATGGCGGTCAATACACTCAGTGATTAGTTTATTGAGTGCACTGACCTTATCTGAGGTGTTGTCAAAAGCGTACACGATGTTCAATGGAAGCTCACGAAAATCGTTAACATAGCTTTCAAGTACAAGGCTTCGCTCGTCTCTAATGTATTTGTGTCGAGGTTCGTATCGAGGTTTATTGATTTTTAATATACAAAATGGAGAGTCATGATCGGATATTTCGTCACAGAAGACAACGTCGCTCGCGATCAATTTCGTATCAGTGTTGGTAATGACGTGGTCAATGAGAGTTCTCGATACGTGCAGCGCCCATTTTGCCTAAGTACCCCCCAGGCTCTAAATCTTTAATACTGCTAGTTAAAATGTTCAGAGCAAACTCTACTAGAAAGTCTTATTTCATCGGGTGAGCTTAGAATTTCTTCTGATATATTTTATTTCAAAAATCAAAAGACTTTAACGACCAATTACTAACAAAATCAACTCCTGTTTCTTTATACCTCTCACGCTTTTTTATCCTTCTCTTGTCTTTTTGCAGGCGCTAAACTTGCACGGTCACGATGATGGGCACGACCACGCTCACGAAGATGGCAACCCTCTTCTCAAAGAAGACTCGTATATCTGGAAGTCGTTGTTATTGCTGTTAGGTGTTTACATCTTCATGCAGTTCGAGTTGGTGATGAATGCACTAGGAGCTGGTCATTCTCATGGACAGGTAACAAACTTGACACACACCAACTTACTTGAGTGAGAGTGGATAAATTATTAAGAACTGATTTTAATAGCTCTTTTGACTGATCCATTTTGAATATCATTTGCTCAAGGATATTTGTATACCATTGGCAATAATCTTAAGCATTTTGATTGACTTCCGTATATTATGAAAAGTTTCTCTTGAAAAGATATGTTTCCAGATTTAAGAAAGATCTTTACGCTCTTAGTAATATAAGATGCAGTTCAAAGGGCTCTCGTTTTATGTTTTTTTTATGAATTATTGAATTCGCCCGAGTTTCTAACTTCTTAAGAATGAAATCGAAAAAAGGTATATTGCGAGTGGAATCTTTTATGCAGAATACACCTATCAACCCTTAGCCAGTCGAAACCACGACAGAGAAATGGCAACTATTGCCGAATGGGAAGGTGAAAAACTTCCAGAAATGGATAGAGTTTCCGAATCAGGAAGTTAACCAGTTTCCCGATCGGGAATGTGACCTCTGCGCACTCCGGAAATGGTCGTAGAAGGTAAATAACTGATGCATATTGTAAAAGAGGGTGAATAAATACCTTTCACCGGGTAGTAAAGAAAGCCACCGGGTAATCGCTTCTTAATTCTACTTTTCCCATTCCCAATTAAAAACTTCCCTATTGGGAAACTTTTTCTCGATCGGGAAACAAAAATCTGCTTTGTTTACAAAATTCTGTTTCCCGTTCGGGAACAATGAAAAGTTTTGACCAAAACGGGAAACAGAAAATTTATGAAATTTTCAATCTGGAAACAGTTTCCTTTTCGGGTTATTTTCACCTTCCCGTTCGAGAAATACTTCCCGTTAAGGCAATAGTTGCCATTTCCATGTAGTGTTTCCGACTGTTAGCGGTGCGATCGGCTTCTTTTAATGGGAAATTGTAATGAATTTATATGGAAAATATTTTCTCGGCGTTTAATCAAAACTTAAGTTAATCTGCTGCTAGTCCACTTTTGATCAATCGGTATTTTTGATACTGCGGAAGACCCAAACATAAAAATAGCATTTTCACTTTTCAAAGGATTTAGTTTGTATTTAATTAAAATTTTTTGCTTTATTTCTTCTATGTCTGAATTAGTCGTCGAGCTTGCTAGACTAAGTCAAACGTATAAATGTTTTCGGGTTATTCCATGATATGTTCTCGCCTAAAAGCTCAGAAAAATCTCTGAACTCGTAAAGGTATCATTTTCTAAATACCGAATCTCGTAAAAAAATAGCATTTTCACTGAATACAGTAATCTCGTGAAAAACAGCATTTTCTAAATCTCACCGAAACAGCGATCTCGTAAGAAAGGGCCTGAAGAGTTGATTTTAGAAATCCATTGCCTTGAAATGTTTTCATTTATTTTCGTTCAACCTAACTATGAGTGATAAGTTTCGCAATATATCCTGTTGTCTAAAATTGCCAATGGTACACATGTACAGTACACATCCTGCTTTAATGAAGATGATTATTAATTAATACACAAAGGGAATCGGCGTTCAACCGGCGGTAATGGTTTTCTTTTCATAACTTCTAGGTTGCCGACCATGTCATTTCTAATGACAATGCAAACGGTTCCCTCCCTATGAAGGATGAGAAGAAACCGACCACGTTTGAGTACGCGGATAGCACACCGAAGAAAGGGTTGCGAATGAAAGATTTTCAAACCGTTGTGTGGATGATCATCATTGGCGATGCTCTCCACAACTTTCTGGATGGTGTTGCCATAGGAACCGCCTTCACCGACACGGATAAATCATACCTTGGCGGAATCAGCACCTCAATCGCTATCTTTGCACACGAACTCCCTCACGAGCTTGGTGAGTGGCTTGTTCCATGAATATTTTTCCTTTTATTCTGTTTCTAAAATTGCAAAAGTTTAATCATGCAAATAAGGACAGTTAGCAGGCATTCAATTTATTTGTTCTCTTCACTCAAGCTCAACGTCAACACTTATTTACTTGCAGGAGATTTTGCAGTTCTCATCAGCTCCGGGTTGTCTATCAAACAAGCTTTAATGATGAATTTTCTATCTTCCTTGACGGCCTTTGTGGGAGGTTTTGTCGGAGTAGCAATGGGGCTCGAATGGAAAGCTTCACCCTGGATTTTCGCAATCGTTGCAGGCCTTTTCATCTATATTGCTCTGGTTAATATGGTAAGACCTTGTTGCATTGAAATAACATTTTTGTTTTCAAGATAAAAATGCCACGCCCCGATAACTTAAACGGCATATCATTTCTCTGCGGGAGACTAGCTTTGTATATCTGGAAAGTTGCAGTATCTATAAATATTTTAAAGATGCCTCGTCCATCATTTATTTATAGTTGCCGGAGATTTTACACAGCAACGTTCTGAAGACTCGCAAGGTGTTAACCATCGCATTAGTGAATGTTGGTCTATGGATTGGTTTTGCTATAATGTTCATTCTCGGTGTGTACGAAGATGACATCAAGAGTTCACTTTAAGCGTGTAAATTCAAGAGAGAGAGAGAGGGTCTTGTCCGAGAAGCTGATGAGCTTTTTGAAAAGCCACCACACCCACACCCACAAACATCAGTGATATGGTGTTAATGTTTGAATGAGCTTGTTAGAGCGTCTGTTTCTCTTGCACGCAGAAGAGCACTACTGCAAGAAATGATCCACAAAACAGTTGGTATCTTTTCGGACATTGTTATCACTATAACAGCTATGCAACTCCATACTCGATAACACTCGAAGGTTTTAAACTAAGTATACGTTTTATTTATAAGAGAACAATTTCTTTAGAACACACGACTCGACAATAGTTTAATTGTTTTAGAACAATATTGTTTCTATTTAGAAATGTACGAATCGAAAGCTCAGCCTTCATTTACTGGTTGTTATATATAAAGGTTGTTTGGGAATATTTACAACTCAAACATTTAAAAAAATTGGGAATTCTCATTCACGAGCGTTTGCAAAGTTGAGAAAATAAGAGAATGTTTTGTCAGGAAACTTAACTTGTTAAGGCCTAAATTTTTTTGAGAAAGCTTGTTCCAAACGCTCTTTTGTCTTGTGAAGAAATTTTATTGCGTTCAATTACAGGCTGAATGCAAAAGATGACTCTTTTCTGTTTAAGAAATTTTATAATATTTTGTTATACATAATCGTTATTGTTGTAAAAAAATGGAGGTGGTTTAGAAATTGCAAATTCCTCGGAACCTTTTACCATACCGTAAGATCATTTTACAATTTTCCTGAAGGTGCCAATTCTCTTTCGATAACTTTTGTTATATATTAGAAATTAACTTACTGACCAAATGTTCAACCACTTCCATTTTGTGGCCAAGATAAATATAGGTTTTATGTAAGATGTACACATACTCGCATCTCGATATTTTCAATGCATTTCCACAATAATTTTTGTTAAGTATGCATTATTATAAATTTGAAGCAAATATTTGCAACTTCCTAGTATTACATTCTAAAACTTATTCAATGCTTTTCTCGAGAGTCTTTCTGAGAGCACCCCCCCCCCCCCCAGTCGACCCTCAATTCACGTATTCACGCACAAAACTTTGCCAATTCACGTACAGTATTCACGCGCGAAAGAAACCATTTTCACGTTCACGCGTCAATTTTGCTTTTATATCTTTGGTTAAAACCATAGAATTATTATGAGATAGAATGAATTCATGCTTTTTTCCTCAAAATGAAGCGTGTCTGTAAGGGGTCCCTTAGTTGCAATGGGAATTCAGTTGCACGTGTGCAATGATAATGTCATTTCTTTGTTCTTATCGTATTTTAATTGCATATTTTCTCATGCTTGATTGGATTCTTTTGAATTCTCAAAAAATTATGCACATAATTTGATTATTTTCTACTGGAAATTTCGGACACTTCGGTCCCCTCAATGCAAATAAGAATTACATATTTGAAATCAGCTCATTTTATAGATTCACCAGTGTTGAAAACTATTTGAAAACGCACTTCTAAGAAAAGAAATCTGGATGTCAAGTTTTCACCTAAATTAGTTAAATTCTTTCCGTATAGACTAAAATCGATTTTTTAATTTTAGGAGTTAAAATCGATGGAATCACTAAATTTCAGCTCCTAAAATTCCAGATTGTAAGCTAAAATAAATTTGTAAATATCAATCGTTTTCCAAAACTAAAAATTTCGAAACTGAAAAAAATACCGTGCAAACATACCCTTATAAAAAGATTTCTATCCACGCATCAGATTTTGAGAAACTGTTTTTACCACAAATAATCACTTTTAACAAAGGGAATTTGATTAGATGATGAAGTAGCCAAAGTGAGATACAGGGTGTCCCTAATTAAAGTATCGAGTTTGAACATGCGATTGAGTAGAAAAGTTTGTGTGTGTTATCGCTAAAATATAAGAACGTTCACACAGGCTTATTACAAAAGGTAGTTACAACTTATAAATTAATCGTAATGACAAAGAAAAAAGAGGGAGAGCTTAAAATACAATTTTGTGAACACGCACATAAAACTTTCTACTCAAAGTTGTGTTTCGACTCGATACTTTAATTAGGGACACCCTGTATTATTCTATCTGATAACAGTTCACTGTTAAAACGACTTTGACCTTATTGGGCTTTAGCCTAATTTAATTACCTTTAATAACCTTTTTATGGTTTCTTTATAACCCTTTAAGTGGCAATTTCGTATATGTCAGACGTGGGCTATGTAGGAGTAGGAGTCCTGTAATGCCCAGTTTGAGTTAGAAATCGTCATTTTTGTCTAACTCGTAGGAGTTGAATTGGGCTTCATGGTCAAGCAAAAAAGAAAATCAAAAGTGAGTCTTCTGAGTCTTTCCAGCGAGATTTTAAGCCAAAAAGTAAAAAAAAATGCAAAAATTTAACAAAAATCCACTTTTTAAGGTTTTGACCGTTTTTTTGACCATTTTTGGTCAACAAGCGATCGAAGAACCTCCAAATTTAGCCCTGCTTTACTTGATCCGGTTCCCCAGCAAATTAATATGAAGTTTCACCATTGGGCATCTTTCTATCATCATTCAGGTAGACTGCTTTAATTCCCCTTATCTACCCCCTTTACAGCTACCCAACCCACCCTTCCTAAATTGGGCTATCCATATAACTATAAACGAGCTTCTAACTCCTTCTAGATCCGGAAATATAAGCCTTTAAAGTTTGAACTAGCTATTTTCTTTAAAAAACTTACCAAGGCGTAGATGGCCTGCCGTGTCTTCTTCTACAAAAACCAAGTCGAAATTCCAAGTCAAAAGATAACTCTGATGCACTCAAACGGAGATTTCAGCAATGGAAGAATAGTGACTTCGACGCTCTGATTCGTGAAGCACGCTACCTCCAAACTCAACTTGTGTTCCGCCAAGGCAACCGTACTTTTGAAGAAAAAGCGAAACACTTCCACGATTTAATGACCAAAGGTAAAGTCGTTCCTGCACTCCGCCTCCTCGACGACATCGAGTCAAGTGGTGTTTTAAACCTCACCAAAGAAACGCTGACAACGCTCCAAACAAAACACCCAAATGGACAAGAGTGTCATGAAGAATACCTACTGGAAGGTCCGATCGACAAAGTCGAGGGGTACATTTTCGAGAAGATCGATGGCACTTTGATAAAGAAGCTAGCTTGTCAATTGAAGGGAGCAGCTGGTCCTTCAACACTGGACGCTGATGGCTGGAGAAGAATTCTGACATCTGCCTCCTTCGGAAGCCATAGGTTAAACCTTTGTGATGCTATCGCAAAAATGTCGCGAAAGTTATGTCATGAGCCTGAACTTTGGCAAGACGGTTCGCTAGAGCCGTTGATTTCCAGTAGATTGATCCCCTTGGACAAGAACCCTGGAGTTAGACCCATCGCAATATCGGTGAAGTTCTTAGGCGGTTGATCGGCAAATCCGTCGTGACAGTCTTGAAACCGAACGTTTTAGCGAGTGTTGGTGATCTTCAGCTATGTGGTGGCCAGAAGTCCGGATGTGAGGCTGCAGTTCATGCCATGGGCATCTTTTTCAAAGAAGAGAATTGTGATGGAGTACTATTGGTGGACGCTGATAACGCATTCAATCGTATCAATCGCCGGGTGATGATCCACAACATCAAGATCATCTGCCCTCAAATCTCTACATATATCGGCAACACTTACTCATCGAATTCACGATTGTTCCTCTCCGGTGGGTTTGAAATCATTTCTTCAGAAGGAACCGCTCAAGGGGATCCGGTAGCAATGCCCCTCTACGCACTAGCTTTAGTCCCTTTACTGGAAAACATCAATTCGAGTGACATCAACCAGGTTGCTTATGCTGACTATCTAACAGCAGCTGGTAAATTGAAATCCCTCCTGAAATGGTGGACAATGCTTCCAAACGTCGGTCCATACCTCGGTTACTTCCCAAAAGGATCAAATCCAGGCTCGTCGTAAAACCGGACAAATATGAACTAGCTAAAATCATATTTAAAGAAACCAACAGCAAAATTACAAAAGACGGAAAGCGTCATCTTGGTGCAGTTGTTGGAACCGAAACATTCAAATCCGAGTACGTTAAGAAGTTCGTTCAAGATTGGGTCAAGCAACTGAAAGTCCTTTCCGAGATCGCTAAAGCATACCCCCAATCAGCATACTGTGCTTTTACAGCAGGGTTCGCACATAAGTTCAACTATGTCAACCGAACCATCCCAAACATCAAAGAAGAGCTGCAACCTTTAGAAAATATCATCCGACACCATTTTATCCCCGCTCTATGTGAAGGAAGAACCTGTAATGATCATGAGAGACAGCTTCTTTCTCTGCCTGTCAAGATGGGTGGCTTTGGAATAATCAATGTCACCGAGATGTGCGATCTGGAATTTCAACAATCTATCGAAGTCACTCAGAATCTTGTTCGTAACATCGTAAACCAGAACAAAGTCATCATTACATCAACCGAAACCAGTATTCCAAATACCGAATCAAAACTGTCGTTCAACAAGAGAAAACTCGAACTCTTGAAATTAAATTCATCACCAATGGAACTGAGAGCAATCGAAATCGCCAGTGCACACGGTGCATCAGCATGGCTGTCGTCACTCCCCACCAAGTCAGAAGAGTTCTCATCGACAAAAAGAGAATTCTTCGATGCAATCATGGATTTGTCATAGAACTCTGGATAAACATCAAATAAAACGGTGGAGAGCGAACTATTGTCTTTCCATTGTTTCAGAAAACAATCGATGTTCTAGCTTTGTCCGCAAAGGACAACTGTCATGGCGGCTCGAAGGTCCCTGATTTTGAATAATAATTAATAATCCCATTTCTAAAAAGTCCTGTAACTTCTTGTTTTTGTATAATTACCGGATGCAACTTTGAAAATGAAAGCAAGAAAGCTTAACGAATACATTTATGAAATGAATGTGAAAAAAACTTCATCAAACAAGAAAAATTGAGTAAAAAGCCTAGAATGACGCTGAAAATAAGGTTGGCAATATCTTTCCAATTTTTTCCTGGGAAGAGCTAGGATTGACATAGGTTAGACTGGGTATTTGGCTTCATAGTGATATGAAAATCTTTTGGAGCACGCGGTGGCACGGTGGTTTTAGCGAGGTGGAAGTTTGAAATTTTCTGGTGTCAACATTCAATTTCTTATACATAGCATGTTTGTCACATCTTTCTCACAGCTTGAAACGTCATAACGACATATCATTAGCAATCAATTTGATGCATTTAACTCTCTTGAGAGATCTTTAAGTCTTATTTGGGAATTGTATAGCTGTGTTTTGATGAAAAATGCAATAAAAAAATTTACGAAAAATTATTAGTGAATGGAGGAAGGTGAACAATAATGTCATTACTGCGGACAAGGCTAGAACATGAGAAATCGATGAAAAACCAGCTCGTTGTGTATCCAGAGTTCTATGATAAATCCATGATGCAATCTACCTTCGGTATAACTGGGAGATAAAAAATCTACCGAGCGACTATGTCTGCGGCTCCAAATTCAGCGTCGAGCATTCACTACAGTGCAAGGTTGGCGGTTTTATTCACATGCGGCACAGTGAATTGGTTAACATAACGGCTAATCTATCTGCAATTGTTTGCAAAGATGTTGAGAAGGAACCAATTCTTCAAAAACGTTTCGATCATGACTCTGAACTCCGCGCTGATGTTACACTAAGAGGATTTTGGCAGAGGCAACAGAAGGCATTTCTTGACGTGAGGGTTTTTTCCCCTTCAGCCAGAAGTTACCAAAACCAAAATCTTTGCTAGTGTAATGAAATAAATGGAGAAAGAGAAGAAAAGAAAGTATGTAAATCGCATACTCGATCAAGAAAACGGTACTTTTACACCACTCGTTTTTTCTGCCAACGGTGGAATGAGCACAGAAACTAAGCGATTTTACGCCCGTTTGAGCGAGCTTCTATGTGAGAAAAATAAATCTTCATTTTCGGAAACATATTTTTATGTAAAAAGAAAAATTTCTTTTAGTCTGATTCGGTCAGCTGTGGTGTGTTTGAGAGGCTCGAGGTCCTGGAGGCACCGCAAATTTTTTTTCCGTGAACGGCGACGGAAGTATCTTCGACGGTCAGAAGTATCATCTTTTGACGGCCCATTTTCCCTTTCCTATCTTTCACCTTATCTGTTTTTTCTACTTCTACTTTCTGAGAATTTCTCATTTCTGACTGAGTTTTCATACATTTCAATCATTTGTCCATCAATTTCGACCTGTCTAATTTTCGCACCGAGTGGGATTCGAACCACCACCAAAGAAAGACCTTCAGCTTCGGAAGCCAGCGCTCTATCCGTTGAGCCATCGCCGCACAACAAACTCACGCAATTCATAACATATTATACCGAACTGGCAAAAGACGGGGGTAATGTTATTATAATATGGGTAAAAGTACCCCTTTTTTAAACTGACTGAAATTCGAGCCGTTACTAGCAACCCTGCGGGGCCCAAGGCGCCGAGTATGCACCCGGCACAGTGACAAGCCGTTACTAGCAACCCTGACCCTACCTAATTGATTGGTAATGACCCAATACCCCCTGAACCACGGAATGAGGGATAGGAAAAATTAAAAATGAAACTTCCGACCGTCAAAAGATGATAATTCTGACCGTCGAAGATACTTCCGTCCGTTCACGGAAAAAAAATTTGCACCGGAGACACTCGCCTTTCGTTAACACCACTGCTGACGCAGAAGTCACAAATTTCATTTGTAATATTTAATTAAAGTTTTCAATAAGTTTTCAGTTTTGTTGTTTTTTTATTACTATATTTTATTAGACACGTATTTTTCAATACGTATTTTTGGACATTTTTGAGTTTTTCACACTGGTCTTTGCAGGGTTTCAGTTTCATGTTTGCCTTTTCTTTTTCCTCTTGGTCATTGCTCACTGTTTTTCAGATTTTTCATCTTAAAATATATTTGATTTCGATTATATGTAAAAAAAAAAAAAAAAAAAAAAATATTTCTAGCTAAACAAATTTAGTTTTTTTTTAACAAAAGAAAATTTTTGACGTCAAATAAACGCTTTTTTTTGTGACGTATATTATGAGCCGTCTGTAAGTGATCTGGGAAAAATGGACGTGTAAACCACCACTTAAACGCTATCAACCTTGAGTCTTGGTTTAACCCCTTGGGTTTTAAGGTTTTTAGTTTGTTGATCCAAAAGTTCTCTCGTGATAGAATGGTGTTTTTCAGCTAGCTTTAATTTCCTTCGATATTTCTTAGCTGTTCAATGATCGTAAATTTAGCATCTCTATTGAAATCATGTCCTTCCTTGTTGAAGTGTTTGCACGCTGGGATGGTGTCTTCTTTGGGATGAAGTGCATTGCTTCTGTGGTTGTTTAAACGGACGTTAAAGGGTGTTTTTGTTTTACCGACGTATTGGATCTGCAGATTGACTCTAGTAGGGTAGATGACGATTTGCTTTACAGTTGACATTGTGGATATTTTGAACTGGCGTTTTGTTTGTTGTGACACGAAACGTGAGGTTGTGGTTACTTGACGACAGCAAAGGTTAGGAGCAGTTTTTCCCTCCTGAAATTCATAAGAAGATTCAAAACAGTACATATTTCCCTTCCAAACACAGAACAATTTTCCTTCTAACATATTAGCAACTTTTCTATTCCTTTATAAGAACAGGGGCATCTATCAAAGCGTTAAACTTTTTTTTTTTTTTTTTTTTTTTTTTTCACATTTATTTGGCTTCAATTTGTACAAATTGCTCTTCCGCCTAAACTTAAAAATGAAAATGAAAATACAAAAGAATAAATAGAATAAATAGAATAAATAGTTATAAATTTTTATTAAATATATAAGTTTAAAAAGGATAACAACGACCCAGAGGCTAAACGAGGCTAGAAAGAAGACTTGAGAGTAGTGAAACTACCGGAGTTGAGTAATGATTGAGTAATGAGTATATTGAGTAAAATGGCAAAGAGTCTAAAGTGGTTGAAAAGGTCTAAATGTGTATATCTGCCTAAAGCAGCAAAAAATTTTTGTGATAAAAAAAAAAAAAAATATATATATATATTTAGTTAATCTAAGATCTAAGAAAAATAAAATAATGATAAATTAAGATAAATTATTAACTTAAAATAGCAAAAGAGAACACAAAACTCAAATCACTGAAATAGGCATAAGATTGCTAGAATCAGTGGCGTTGTGGGAAAATTTTTCTGGAGGGGCCAAAGTCAATTTTTTTAAATGGCGCCCCCCTCCCCAAATTTTCCAAAGTGGTGTCCCCACCCACCATTATCTAAATTTTTACTAATTCATTTGTGTGGGCATAACGAGGAAAGAAATATTTAGTGGAGAATAGTAGATTTATCTTTGATGGATGAATGGAAAAGGGAGAAATAGGCCTCCAACATGGTTGGGGCCCGACTAGAAAATTTTTGAAAATCGACTGCCAAGATACCCTAAATCACTAAATAAAAATAGACAAATTTTGACACTTGCTAGAGTGAAAAGAAAGTTAAAGAAACAAGGTGTAATGCGAGCGAAGCGAGCGAAAAAATTGATGTTTTATGATTTCAATATTGTTGTCAGCATATTGGTTTTGGGGCGCAGTTAGATTTTCATTTAATAATGCTATATTGTACAAAAAAAACTTGTAAAGTAGCTAGATTGCATAGAAGTTACCAATTAACTGTATTGCGAGCGAAGCGATCGAAAAAAATTGCAAGTATTTTAAAATTATCTCAGTAAAATTGGTCCTGGGCGCAATTTAAGGCGCATAAAGTATGATTGGGGCGTTTAAAAAAATTCTCTTTTGGCGCCCCTTGCTCTTCGGCGCCCCTTCAAAAAAGCTCCGCTGGGGGGGCCATGGCCCCCCCGGCCCCCCCTGCCACAACGCCACTGGCTAGAATAGGATAGTAATGTAAGAATGGAATTGGGGATCAAAGGTCGAAGTGTTGTAATAGTGACAGAAATTGGTATAAAAAATTGAACCTAGAAAAAGGACAGAATTCTAAGCTAAAAAATATGATCATAGAGACAAAGAGCGAGCTAATGATTTGTCAAAATAAAATTTCTTTGCCTCTGAATTAAATTCATCTAGAGTTTTCTAAAGATTTAATATTTCCGGCAAATCATCATAACATCGTGCCTGACATTGGAAAGTGCCATCATTTACAACTTTGACCAAAGATTCTTTATCTGTGGATCGAAGACCCTTACTTTGATCACAAAACTCAACTTTCAGATAATGGGGGTGGTTAGCATCACGACGGGATTTGTGAACAATTTTTGATGTGTTGAGCTCAAAATACTCTTTCACAGGTAACCATTTTAATTCAATCACATCGTGTAGGGTAGCATATCGTGATAGAACGTAACCAGCTGCTATGTTCTGAATTTTTTGTAGTCGATCAAGTTGGTATTTCGGAATCTGTGCAAAGACAACATTACTGTAATTCAGTTTTGATAGTATCAATGTTTCAGCAAGTGTTTTACGTACACTAAAGGGTGTGAAACGACTGAATTTTCGAAGAGAGCGTAGGGTGCCTTAGATGATTTAATGATACCGTTTATGTGTGTCGACCAAGTAAGATTTTCGTCGAGTTGAACTCCAAGTAGTTTGACATTGACTTTGTGTTCGATGGATTTCCCAGAGCATCGAAAGAGTAGACTTTGATTCTTTGGGTAATTCCTTATACGATTTGAATGGAAGATGATAAGTTGCAGTTTATCACTGTTAAAAAGTAGATTACTATCCTTCGACCAGGATCGAAGATTTTCGACATCTTTCTCCATTTCCTTGATAGTCTGCAATAAGTCTCTAACTTTGCAGTGCCGATAGAGGGTGGTGTCGTCGGCATACTGAATGCTACTGGATAATATTTGGTCGGAAAGTTCAACGACATATAGATTGAATAACACAGGGCCTAGTATACTACCCTGTGGAACTCCGAAAAACATAGATTTAATTGATGAAGTTTTATCTTCGACTTGGACATATTGCTTTCTGTCTTTTAAATAGCTCGATAATATCTGCAGAGAATCAATGGAAAAATTCATGTCTCGTAATTTCAGAAGCAAATTGGTGTGATCAATAGTATCGAAGGCTTTTGAGTAGTCTATTAGGATGGATATGGTAACTTCACTTTTCGCCATCGCTTTCTTGATATCATCCCTCAGTTTTACGAGTAAGGTTGTGGTGGAGTGACCTTTACGAAATCCAGACTTTGTTCACGGTCTAGTTTTCTGATTTCTTTGTTGATGGTTTACCCCTTGGTGCAGGTAATTCGTATACAGGGAGATTATTCCTGCTTGCTTGGTCGACCTTCGTGCCCATTCTGATTATCTTCGATGTTTTTCGGTGTGCGCGAATCTCTGCAAAACCACTTTGGATTTCCCAAAGAAATGGAAAATGAAAACATGAGAGATTTAAAATAAAAACTTGTAAATATAGATATAAATGTAGCTGATGTTTTATGTGGTTTTTAATAGCCTGGGAATCCAAGCTCAAAACTTTAGAAAAAAACAACAGATCACAAAAGTTCTAAAACTTCTGAGCTTGGTACAGGTAAACCATGCAGTCTGATATAGAATATTTGTAACAGTCTGTGTGTTAACCCTTGTTGGCAGACCTTGAAAACCCAGGTAGGTACACTTTTAAAATAGAAAAGCTTCTGAAAAACAATGGACGATTTTCCTATTAAAATACCAACTCGATTTTTCCTTCTCAATATCAAAGAATGATTCCTTCCAAAATCAACATCGTCAACAGAGTCAACAGAGGACCATTCCAAAATATAAATTTTTTGATTTTTTCTTTTAAAATGCTAAGAAACTCTTTCCTTCTAAAGAATCCGGGGGGGTACTAGGGTCCCGAGCTGGACGGGGAGGATGCCGCCCGACTTTTGACCCTTGGACCCTTACCGAGACTCAAAAGGAGAAAACAAAGGAAAATTTTGTGAATTTTACGACCCTTACTGTTACTGAAACAAATTTGACCAGTTTTGACTAAATTTCGATCTTTCCGGGGGTAAAAAGTTGGTGGGACTGAAATTTGATTTTCTGATTTACCTTTACGGACTTTGGAAATCCAAATCTTTCTATAATAGCTCAAACTAGATTCTTTTATGCAAGTATGAGTTTTTATGAAGATGACGAGTATTTGTGGATTTAGCTACTCGAAATTTTCTAACTCGAAGATTCTGGGCCTCTTTTGAAAATAACAAACCCACTTATCATTTAGCTAACTCGGAAATTGCTAACTCGACGTTAAACTCGGCAATTATATGCCTCGCTCGCTCGAGCACCGAAAAATCTGCACATGGCGAAAAATCAAAACAAACAAAATGGCGGACAAGCATGTTGGAAAAGTTTCAAAACCGACTTTTAAAAAGTGCAATCAAAGGTTCGATCAAGTTAGATCTATCTTCACAAGGGATTCAAGGTATGTTCAAGATATTTTATTGTATGTATATGATATCTTCATTTTCAGCTTTGTATACCTTTATTAACCTAAGTCTAAAGTTTAGGAGAATACAGAACCAACAAATCTGGCTCTTCAGACTCTTTTTTGCTGGGTGCATGTCACTAGTCCGACACTTTCTAGTCCGACAGTAAAATAGTCCGAATCTTAAAAATAAATTTACAATTTGGATGGCTTTTTTTACGACGTCACTTTTGTCCGAAAAGGAAAGATTTTAGAGTGTCGAATGTTGAATAAGGGTTTTTCACAGGGAATATATTAATAAAAGATTTTGACATAATTAGAAATAAAGGACCAACCAGGGTTGTAAATCACTAAAGAAGGGTCGTAAAAACAGCTAAATCCTATTTCTTGACTCTTGAAAGCCTATCCTAACAAGCTTCCCAAAATTTAAGAAAACTCGGGTTTAGGGGCCTGACCTCAAAATCGGAACGTTGGATTTTTATAAAGATGTGCCTCCGATTCATACTTCGTTTTTCATATGTTTATTTTGACTCGTTGTCGGACAAAATTGTTGTCGAAATACTGACGCATTCGTCAAATCCAACGTCGGACATTTTTACTATCGGACTAGAAAGTGTCGGACTACTGACGACCTCCCTTTTTGCTATTACTCCAGGCAGTCAGGTGGTGTCAACCAAACCCTATCTAACTGATTTTCGTAATCAAACTGTGAACTTCATCGAAAAAGAAATCGACCAAAACCAAATCTGATCCAACACCAAGCCAGACGTAATTTTAATCGAACCAATCATCAAACTGTTTTTTTTATCAAGCTTTGTCAAAGTTAAACTTAATCAAACTTAATGTTGTCCGATTAATGTTCGCCTGAGCTCAGTTGTCAAACTTTAATCGAATACCGTGAGAGGTCCTAAAGCCGACAGCCCAGCCTAAAGCCGATGGGGTCTTTCAAAGATACAAACTAAAATAAAAACAAACCTTTCGCTGTGACGCAACGAAGATACCAAAGTGTCAACTAAACTGAGAGATTTGATATATTGAACCAATTGAACCAAATAACAATGATTGGTTCTTATAACAAAACATATTTTTTTATTGCAATATGCACAACGTCATAAATGACAACAGTAGTAACAGCATCATAAAAAGTAACGAGATGTTTTGATTTTCCAAAGCACACGAAAATATAAAAGAGGTCTGTGTACGAGCGTGCTCATTTTGAAACGTTACGTAATCAAGCCTGGTTTCTATTACTTTACACTGGCACTTGGCTTGATTGCGGGGCCAGGACTTTGTGTAAGGATACATATAGACGACGTATATTACATTATATTATATATTACATGATAAAAATACAAATAGACGACGTATATTACAATTATTATGTATTACATGACACCTTGCTTCTATTCTAGTAGAGATAATATATGTCGTCAAAGAGTACACTTAAATGATAGTCTGTTTGTTTCTTGATAGAAACCAGTCCAAGTTGTTTCGTATTTTTCCCGCACAAGTCACTTTTATTACAAAACTGTTATCGTTTTAAAAAACATGAGCAACTGATTCAGAATAAAAGGTAATTATTTTTACAACTCGCACTTTTTAATTACATTAATTGACATCTTGACATTACAGCTATCTTGTTAGATGTTTTGTTTCGAGAGTTCTAGCAATAGTTTATCGTTCAACTTGGAGAGGGAATGTTTGTAAACATAGAATTTTTTTTCATAACAGTTATTTGGGGGGTCGGAATTAGGCTGGGCTGTCGGCTTTAGGACCTCTCACAGTAGTTGTTTTGGAGAGCACAATGGTCCTTTGAATAACCATACCGTGAGAGTGGGTAATTTGCATCAGTGGAGGCTAACAGACATAACCCTCAAATGAATGACCTGTCTGGTCATTATAGAAATACAAAGTTAAATCAAAACAAAAATGGTAGAGAAGAGCTGCGAGCGGAGCTGAATATAGTTTATTTTAATGATCAACCAGGTCATTCATTTGAGGGCTATGCATGTTAGCCTCCACTGATGCTTAAGTTACCCACTCTCACGGTAGTCCTTATTAAAAACACTGGCAGTGTCTAAACTTAAACTCCCATATCAGGATTAGAAATTGAGACCCTTACCGTAGGATCACGTAAGATTCCGATTCCTGCTATAACATTCCACTTGCCACTTGAAAACAGATGATAGTTAGTTCCGACTAGTTGAAAACAATGAAACAAGTTGGCCGATTATAAAAATAATCAAAACATTACAGCACCTGACCCCGAGAATGTAGGTGAAATTTGAATCAGACCTGAGAGATGTAGATATGCATTTAAAAAAATATTGAATGTTTTAAACAAAATTTGAACTCCCAAAATCCTTTTCCAGGGGATAGTTTCATTACTTTTGATAGATAGGCTAATTTTTTGGTCTTTGAAGTCTCCCATTTTCGTTATAACCCCCAGAATGTAGGTTTGGAATGGCTTCTTCATAGTGCGGAAAGGGGTCTGACCCCCCTTCTTGACACCCCCCAACCTTTAAAAATGCCTATCCCCCAAGGGTTTTGGTCTAAATCTTTTATGGTAAAAAGGTGGGGAAACAGTAAAGAAAAATTAAGTCTGGCAAATAGAATATTACTTTTTAGTGAAAATAAAGAACTTCCTTTCATGCTGACCAAATTTCATAACAGTGCTGGGAAATAATCTACAATCTTTTAGCGCTGTGAACCCTAAGTTAAGTTAGGGCCTATTCCCTGTGCCAGGGGAAGGTTCACCTCCTCCTCCTCCATAGTAAAATGTTGATATTTTTTCGATTGAATTAATTCTAACAGGAAATTTTAGAAATATTTTATGCCAAAATAATATTCTAAAGAGCTTTTGGTATTCTGAAAATTGGATTTTTTCGCTTTTTAACCCCCAGAATGTAGGTGAAAAGATTGGGTTGCTGAGAGCAAAATTTCAGTATTCATCGGAAAGTTTTGTTCTCTAAGTGAAATTTATACTTTAGAAATATACTCTGACAAAAAAAATAATAAAGATATTAATTTTATCGTGCTACAAATGATGAAAAGTAAAAGAAAGGACGAAAAGAAGAGACAAGAAGTTGTTTTTATTTTTTAGGTTGAAGATTCTGTGTTAAAATATGTGAATAATGTAACAACACCTCTGCCTCACAGCCCCGGTGGAACTTTTCCTACATCGGGTCAAAAAATTTCTACAAATTCCCAATGGGGATAGAAATTTATTGTTCAAAACTTAGGCAAATTTTCTGATTGGGCTGGGGTCCCAGCTGGTCTGGGACACGTCGTAAAAGCTTAAAATGCCAACATTAATCATCTCTTATGAAAGTACAACAAAAACGTTTTATATAATTTGACAGACTTTTCATGTCGGGTTATGAAGGCTCCCAAATTGTAGGTCAAGTAACCCCAAAAGGTAGGTCAAACATTTGCGTTAAAATATCTAACTTAGAACAATAAATATTCAAATGGACTATTTTCCACATTTCCTTAGTTCATTAGGAATAAGAAAATACCCTACTAATTCCAATAGATTTCGATTTAGAGAGGATTTATTTTTAAAATGTCTCAATTCGAGTAGTATCCAATCAACTTCGATTCAGATTTTCGCCTGAAAAAATCAATTCAAGCATAACTCTCGTCGTCGATTCTTTTGGTCGGTTTTCCAGGTATTGAGGTTTAATGTTTATGCAATGCTGTAGTTTTTTAGCCTGGAAATGTTGATGATATCACGTTATACTTTACGAAAAACGCGAAAAACGTGTATAAAGAGTAGGTTTTTAACATAGAATCTAACAGGGTAGGTTTTTCAGGGTAGAATCTGACAGGGTAAGGTTTTTCACAGTAGAATCTGACAGGGTAGGTTTTTCATCAAATTTTTCTTCTGACAGGGTCTATTTTTCATCAAATTTCATTTCTGACAGGATCGACTTTTGAAACTCCAGCGGCACGTCCCCGTCGGTCGTCAAGGTCAGTGCCCCCCCCCCCCGGGTACTCCTCTTGGGATTGGTTTAAGATTTAACCACATGATCAAAAAGTGAGCAAAACAAAATAATTTCTGATGACAAGTTCAAGTAAGAAACAATGGAAAGAAACAAAAGGCTTCCAGACCAAGGTTTTTTATACAGATTATGGAATAACTAATTACTATGCATAGGACTCTCCCGCTGAAATTTTCCGGAGCACTTAAAAAAATACTATTTTTCTCTCCCGAATATTCCGGAGCTCTTCCAGCAGCTTGGTAAATACCGTATATTTTGCTTTTGATGCAAATGAAGCTCACACATTCTTTTTTTGCCCCCTGATAGCTGACAAATAGTCTAGGCTAGATTTACCTCTTTTCTCTTTTTTTTCCAACAATAAAATGCTTACATACCGTCAACTGCTCTAACTTGGGACTATCTGACAAAACATGTGACGGCAATTCGGCCACCATTTCACCGAACCTCAAAAGTTATTTGATTTGAGTTAATGAATGGCGTTTTAAAAAATACATGATTTATTTTTCGCACCGAGTAGGCTTTTAAATTGAAATATAGAAAAAATCTGTTAAGTGGAACACACGCAAAAGTCTGGAACGAAGAAGACCAAATTAGTGGCAAAACAATGGAGCGTTTGATGTCACTTGCGCAGCAAGTTACGCACTCATTTAAACTGTTAATCCCATTGGGCGATAGGCGGTTAGGCGGCAGGCGTTCTTTAACTCTCCAATCGGTGTCCGGTCCTTTTGAATGAAAACAAAAAAGTTAAAAAGGGTGCGCTATCAGTGAAAGTTATCGTGACATGTTATGACAGAAAGTATGTTTGATAAACTTGGTGGAGTTATCAAAACAAATTTGTTGTCAAAGTTAATAACAGTAAATGAAAATACAGGCCAGATATCAACAGTCGCATGTTTCAACCAATTGTCCCAAGTTAGAGCAGTTGACGTTAGTTGACACATAATACATATTGACAGAAGTAAGCATTGCCAAAAATTTTTAATCTTCATAGGATCAATACTCAACCACAAATCCAAAGACTGATGTTCTTCCTTTGAGGAATATGGACCAATTTTGTTTTCCCCTTTAGTGCGCGAGAAAAAAATGATTAGCTGGCGTTCTCCCGCGGACAATAATAGAGATGAGGCGACAATTATGGCCGAGTGTGCTAATGAGTCAATGTTGACTCATTTTTATTTAAATGATGAGTTTATGGACACAAGAATATGAATGTGTGCTCTGTATACATATGCATTATTTTCGTAAAAATGGGATAAATTATTTTCCTGGGATCAGGCAAGGCTTCAACAGCTGTCTTTTTTATTAATGATATTCATGATAACCTTTGCCCCTTAACAATATATGTGACGTAACAACTTTGCTGCCATTATTGATGGCAAAATAACTTATTTTGTATTGAAACCAGGGGTTTACAAAAAAGAAAGCTTAGTTAATGACTTGTGACGTATATATAATAGAATTAAATATCTTTTGGAAATCTATTGTATAATTAAAGAATTTCAATGAAAGAGTTTTTTTCTTTGTCTCGGAATATTTTGACTTTTGTAATTATCATATCTTTTCTTATTTTTTCTGAGGGTCCTTACTTGGAAAACATTGCTGCGGAGTGCAAATGTTTTGCCACCAATAATGGCAGCCAAATGTTCTGATTCATTCTAGATAAACGAACAGTTCGGAACGTTTAGGAAAGGCTTAAGACTGTCCCGTTTGTATTTTCGATCGATCTGTGAAGTTGTTGTTAGGGGTGTTGTAGTTCTTTTAACTACCTTTACCCATTGAGGATTTTAATTAGTTTACTTAAGTTTCTGTATCCAGCCTACTGAACTTGTGGAATTTCTGATTAAAATTTAAATAAGTAAGATGGAAAAGACATGGAGATGGAAAGAGATTTAATTTAAATAAGGATTAAGAGGATTTTAGAAGATTATTGATTTTAATAGACTGTCCCGTTTGTATTTTCAAAATGCTTGTGATGACACATTTGGTGATAAGTCATGAAATCAAGAATGATAAGAGTAAACCAAGAAATGTATCTTCATTTAAGCCTTTATTTAATCTCGACCTTTTTATAGCTATTAAAATATAAGCAATATTAATGCAAAGGTCAATAAATGATTTTTCTTCCAGTTTTTGTACTGACATTTCACTTCACTTTTGCAGTATTTAACTTCACACTTTTTTCTACTCAAATTTGAGTTTGCAAACTGATAAGTAACTACAACTATATACTAAATCAGGTTTCTTTTGGTTTTCTTTTTAACTTGAATGAAATAAAGAGACTTGAAATTTACAACTGAGCAGGGTTTGAAATAACAGTCAAATCCCATAATATTAATATAATTATACTTTAAATTAGTTTTTCATTTCATTTAGTTTGATAGTAAGTGGCTCTGGTTCGAATGTGTATCTATTTCATCGGTCAACAGGAGAAATTGACAAAATCTTCACAGAACATAAACATGAGGTTCTTACAGTTGCCATCAATAAGAATAATCCTCTCCAGGTAATTTTGCATCCGATTACATTTAAAGATTTTATGTACAAACAGTATGAAGTAAGCCCTGAATACTAATGTATCAACTAATAATGAACAAAACTTGATTTACAAGCAGGAATATCTAACCAAACACCTTCGAACGATCAACTTGATTTTCTTTATGATGAACCCATAGTCTGCGGCCGGGTCAGAAAATTATTATTTTTTCATTCTGTTGACACTTTGAGCACAGTACTTTTAATTTATTCATATTTTCATTTTCAGGTGATATCATGTTGTAAAAAGAAATTGATGATATGGGACTACACAGATCTGACTGTTGTTAAGGTTTGACTTTTTATCCTAAGATATGCATTATTCATTCAAAGTTTTTTCAAATGTCAATTTTCAAGGAATTAGAGTTGTGCAGCGCCAAGTCAGTCCTCTCATTACGCTGAATAGGAGTATCGGGTGTGCTTTAAAAAACGCCCCTAACTTACATTTCCCTATCGAGTTGAACTGCTTAAATTTTATGTGAGTATTGCACATTTTATTTCAAAACTTTTCTCGAAATTAGGTACAGTTACCTCAAATGATTCTAAAGTTATGAACATTCTCGTAAGATCACTACTTTTTGTGTTGGTTATAGAAGCAGTTTATAATTGACGTCAAAAACGACATCAAAAAAGTGTCTAGATTCTAGATTTCCTATTAGCTGTAAATACAGCTCTGGAGTGAAATTGAAGTTTAAGAGCCATTTTCTGTAAGAGTGGGGCAGGTCCAGATAGTAAGGAATTTTAAATGATCTCATTTTTGGATATTTTGTTCTTCAAGGTGAAAAAATGAGAAATCCAAAAGGACAAGTCTCAAAAATCCATAATGGTGGATTTATTTATGGAGTTTTAAAGATTTTGCGAAAATTCAAAAAAGCCAAAAATTAGCTGAGATAGCAATTTCTAGCCCTAATAACTTTTTGCGCCCTAAAGGTCACGTGGATTTTTTTCATATATTGAAACTATACCAAAAATACTACCAAAATCCGAAAAATAAAATTTGTGACCATAAGGGCGCACACAGCTTTGGTGGCCCAAAAATACAAACATTTCAATTTTCGGTGTACTTTGAGCTCATTTTGCAGTCCATCTAGAAGAAATTTTCACAGAAAATTGAATAAGAATGAAAGAACACCATTTGGACTGCCTAAAAATCAAATTTTCAAAGTCTGAAATTTTCTCAATATGGCGCCATTATGGTTCAAATGTGGTAATAATTTTAAAAAGTAGCATCTTTGAGCTGCGCCAGCCGCCTGCGCCCCAAAATCTGGAAAATTTCACTTTGAGGGTCTGATAGTCCACCAAGTTGACTTTCAAAAACAACAAACAGAACTTTGTGATCTCTAACCATCATGGAAAAAAATTACATTGAAAAATAAAGATCTAAAAGGTCTAAGATAAAGGTCTAAAAGACCCAAAAAGTGATTTAAAACACTTTTTTATCACATAAAAAGGCTAAAATATCTGTAAATAAGTAAATTTTAGGTAAATTTGGTAAATTTGGGTAATATTAAGAGCCTTTTTTTTTAATCTTCAGAATAAAGAAAGTATGATACCTCACCCTCTTGGATTTTGATCTAATGATCTATCACACAAGAAAATAAGACTCTGAAAATTTCACTTTGATATAATCTAAAGTAGTTTTGCAGGTACAGTGTCTCAAAGATAGGCTACTAAGCGAAAATTGACCCCTAAAAATCATGAACTCTGGTGGGGAGCAGATTTTGAAAGCCAATGAATTTTTATTCAAGTACATTAGAAAGCTGATTTATAGTGGATTTCAAGAACTTTTTTTAAGGAATCAGAAAAAATCAAATTGAGTCTCCAAAATTTTCCCCGAAAATCTCTAGCACCTCCTGTAGAGGGCTTCAAACTTTGCGTAATCTGGGTTTGGAAGCACTTTTAGCTGTCTGCTGATGGTCCTTGTGACTTTTTTAAAACTAACTTTTGACCTGGAGTGGTTTACTGGTGGGTTTTGGCAACAAAAATAACATTTTCAGGATTTCTATCTTTGCGTAACTGTCAAAAATGGCCGAAAAAATTGCTATTTTTTAAAACTCACCCGGTATTCTCCTCAGACTGGAAGAAAGTTTCTAAACAGGCAGATATTTTTTTTTTTTTTAATATATGATTTGAAAAACTACATTACACTTACGAAGATATACTACTTACAAAAACAAACACAGAAAAAATAAATAGCTCCCCCCCCCACAAGGCACTAAGTGATATCGCCAAGGGTACTAAGCTATTGAATAGAAGAAAAAACTTAAAGGGAAAACCATCACTTAAAGGATAAACACAAATATTTAAAAAATATAAGAGCGTGTAAGGAGATCATTAAACTAAAATAAGGCACCACTAAACCTCTCAGAGTCAAGAATAAATTCAATGGCGAGATTAATTATTGAGTTGTTTAGGTTGAAAGGTAATTCTGGATCACCATACAACAAAAGGTTGAAGAGCTTTGAAGGGCTTAGTGGATAAATATTTATGTCTAGGTAATGAAGTTTGTTGAACAAAAGATGCCTTGCCTGAGAGTAAATAGAGCAATGCAAAAGAAAGTGTTGAGAGTTTTCGATGGAATTTGTTCTACATGCACAAAAAGGATCTAAGGTATCACGAAAACCGTGTCTAAATTTATGCTCATTGAGGTGACTAAATCCTACTCGAAGACGGTTGAGAAGGACCACACCCTGGTTGTCACGAGCTCCAAAAACAGGGGAAGTTACAGGCAGATCGATCTATCATAGTTCACGAATGGGAAGATCTTCTCAATAAAGTTTTTACAGCTTTGAATTGTAATTAAATGCTTTACATTTTCCATTGCAGGCAGTTTCAAAGATATTATAGTAACTAACCAAGGATATCTAAGTGAAGCCTTCTTAGTGAAAAGCCTTATAAGTAATACCTTACATAATATAGTCTACAGAACCTTTGAGTTTGTGCCTCTTTCCAATTTGGAAGGATCCTCCTGCTCGAGCTAGTGGCATGAAATATGAGTAATTTTCAAATTTTCCTAGCTACAGATCACATATTATCTATGTTATGGAATATGTACCACTCATTTTCATTTCTTTTTTAATAGACTATTAAATTGAAGATAGAAAATGTCACTGGTGTGTTTATAAACTCCAGTTCAATTGACCTTGATTATGTTTATTTCAAAACAAAAGGTAAAGACTTCCTTTATTCATTTTCTTTAGTATTGATTTCACAAACTGGTAGAAACCAATAAATAATCGATTTAGATGAATCGCTTCACAGTTCCCTCCAAGCTCTTAGTTACAATGAAAAAAACTCTTGTGTCTTTGGATTTAGTTTATTTGCACGTGTCTCTTTAATTTCAGAATCCTTGAAGTTGAAGAAACGAGAGAAAATTGTACATTCTATGGTGAAATACAAGATTAAAGATGGAAGTCAAGAAACAATAAGTAAAGTAGACTCGCGTGAAAATTCAGTTGCATTCAGCTCGTGTGGTAATTACATGGTATGTCTTCACAGGAGAGACTTGATCCTACACAAAATAACCACCAACGAAACAACCAATCATCAAGCGCCTTGTAATGAACTTGTATGTGTTGACATACATCCTCAGAATCAATGTATTGCTACTGGTGACTCTCACGGTCGTATTCTTGTCTGGTATAATATGTTCGATGGTGTGAACTCACCACAGAAACATGTTGTTCTTCATTGGCATTCGATGGCACCCAATGATGTCATTTTCTCACCTGATGGTAAACCTTGACTATGAATCATTTTCATTTTAATTCTTACAATAAGCATCTTAATTCAATCCCAAGCTGAAAATTACTATAAAGTATAGCTTCAAATTCATCAGACATTTTAGGAACAAAACAATAAAGTAAAAATTTTGATCATCATCATCAGCTCTTCATCGACCGTCGGAGACGGTTTCTTTCATAGCGGTACGCTAATCTCATTTTGCCTTGGCTCATTACTTTGTCTACCATTTACTTTCGGTTTTTTTAACTAGATTACCCAGGTGTTTCTCTTATTTTCCCCTGAATATCTTTAATTCGAAATTGAATAATCGAGACATGAAAAATGGCTATATTGTAATATGTTGATCTGTTTTCAATGAATAATCTAAAATGTACTGTAGATGACATGTATGCGTTAATGATGCGCGTGCTCTCTCGCGAGCGTGATGCGTGATGGAAGGCGGTCGTTTCAGTTTACATCCACACTGTGACCTAGTTTTAGAAGAGTTTAAATTGATCATTGATTTTTCAGGGTTATATTTACTGTCTGGAGGTAAAGAAAATGTTTTGGTACTATGGCATTTGGAATCAGAGAGCAAATCATTTCAACCGAGGCTTGGTAGCAAGATCAACCATCTTTTCTGTTCTAAAGACAGTCGGTTTATTGGTGTCACAATGGATAATAATAGTAAGGAAATTTTTAAAAAGTATTGATGGTAAATATAAATCTTGGCTTTTGATCCAAACCTGTTTGACAATATTGCCATCTCAAGAGCTTTTTTTGCGTTACCTTATTCCCACAATAAAAGTAGGCAAGTTTTTTATAATAACAGTCTTTAAATCAGACACAGCAAGAAATCTTTAATTATATAATCATAATTGTTAATACAAAATTTCTCTCATTATCTTCGTATGATGATTAGTGTATTGACTTCTTTGGATTTTTGTTTTAAATTGTTTATATATTTTACCCAGCATTGAAACTTGACTTGCCCTCATACATAACTGATATTTTACACCACTTTTTTTTTTTAGTGATACAAGTCATATCAGCAATCGACCATACCCTCAGCAGTGTACTCAAGTTTTTAGCACCAGGTAATAAAAACTCCTCTTATCGAATTTTGGAATCGTGAATATCAATAACTACTGGAGGTATAATTTTCAGGTTGGATCTAGGCCTCCTGATTAAAAGGTCTTGGTCTGATTATTAAGTCCTCAAATCAAAAATTCTTTCTGAGGAACTTAAGAAATCTTACAAAAACTAGCTGCAGACCTGTCCTTCTCTTTTACATAGAATACGGTTTCAGTATTCAATTGCCTGATGTTCTACAAAAACTAGCTGCAGACCTGTCCTTCTCTTTTACATAGAATACGGTTTCAGTATACAATTGCCTGCGTTTTAGGACCAATATTTCAAACCCTAATATATATTCTTGTGATTCCCAGTGTATGCACTACTACCTTTTGTCTTTTAGTGATCGACTCCTCTTCAGGATTATCATACCATAAACAATTCGACAGCCTCGTCTTCAATGGTAGCCCTGAAGGACAATTGCAATTCTATCAGCCAAAAAGTGATAAAGTTCTCATGACCGTATGTATCACTCTATTCTGTTCATGTTTTAAAATATAATCATAAGATTTTGAGATACTGCAGTGTTATTGATGTTCCATTTTTTTAAAACATTTTGACGAAATATGTTTAAATTTTAATGTACCTTTTCTAATTGATTCAAAGCTTGCTTTAATTTAAAATTGGCAATCCTTTTCAATTCAAATATTACTTTTAGCGTTAATAATATATTGAGGGCTCACAAGTTCACAAGGGTTGACGAAATGCTTAATCTGAAGGGTTGTATCTGATTTGATGTATTCTGGTTACTTTTAGAAAATTGACTTCATTCAAATCTTATCTCCTTTCACATATAGCTTTGATAATATTAAATTTTAGTTAGCTCAATATTACAGTTGACTCTATTCGATCTTCAAGGGAAAAAATCTTTTCAAATTAGAAACATTCGAATAATAGAAAGTAATTAAAACCAATTTCCAGACGTGAGGGAACCAATATATTAGTTCGATTTACAGAAAGATTCGAATTAGAGAGAGTTGACTGTATTTAGCTTTTTCATCTTTTAGCTGGATATCTTATCAAATAATGTAATAAGCTCAACCAAAGAAAACGAAGATGTCTTTTCAACGGTTATTGATAAGGTTGCCTTCAATGAAACTGGTAACTGGATGGCTACAGTGAGTAATTGTTGAAATACTCCTATCCCCGATACCTAGTGTGCAGGGGAGGGGGTTCAAGGTCCCACTTAGAATTTTAGGTACCACCACTTGAGAAACTCCCACCTCATAGTTATACTGCTTTCACTGATCGCTAACTGCTTGGCTTGATTAGGCTTCCCATATAAATAGATAATTGTGTCTAGTAATAAAGCTGCCTAGTCATGTTGTTTTCTACTCTGGTTGTCAACAGCAGAAATCGATTTTTTTTCAAATAAAAACGTTTGAAAATCTGACCTAAACAACACGGCGTACTTGTCAGCTTTATTATTGGGAACACTTCCACGAGAAATCTGTAGTAAGCTATCTAGTTTTTAAAGGAATTTAATTTGATAGTTGCTATGGAAAAATTCTTTCCAATCAGTATGGCAGTGCTGCTTCGCATGGCATATAATAAAAATAAATGTTATATGGAAAAAGGTCAATTTCAAAAATTTTGGTTGAGCCAGATTCATCATTAGGTTCATCAGGCAATCCATGAATATTTGAACTTTTGCCACGACTATGACAGTCTCTATCAAAAATCGCTAGATAGAAGCTCTACGTTCCAGAAAGAAATTTAAGTGTTGTTTGAAGTTTTTCAGGGAGTAATTTCCCTTTATCAATTATTATGAACTTCATTGTGAGCAATTCGATGTAGCAAATGAATTTTTGTTTTGACATACAGTACATAACCGGAATGCTAACTCTCTGTTTTTACAATATAAATATACGATCTATTATTTTTTATACTTCTGTTTTAGCTTGATGTCAGGAACACACCTGTATTGCCTACAGAACGAAGATTGTGCATTTGGAAATATTTAGACAACCAAAAAACGTAATCATGTTTCTAATCATGCATTATACATACACATACACGTTCTTACAAGTTTGTTCCGTTCGTTCGTTCGACCAACATTTTAAAAACCTTAAAGTAAACTTTTGGATCTAAACCTAACAGTGTTCTTGAGTGTTCTTATTTTTACCAATTCATTTGTGAGTATTACTGTATCTTTCCTTAACTTGTCCTTTTTATTTTCGCCAAGTTGTTCTTTTCGAGTGCTCTTTCTTATTTACCCTGGGATACCTGGTAGGCGTCCAGGCTAATTTCAAAAAACATTCAACCCCAGACATCCACCATGCTTTATCAGTAAAATTTAGGGTTTGGAAAAAATTCCTTCTTTTGCCCAGGCTTTTCTGTTCTAACCCAATAAATGCTATCACTCTATAATTTCAAAAGTCCGTTGACACCCCAATGTCAATCTCGAGTTAGTTTTCTATTCTTGCAGGGTCAAAAACAGGGCGTCGGTAAGTCAAGACCTACCTGTACACGACCGAAAAAGTCGGGTGACCTTGCTAATATGATGCCAGCAATGGGTTATCTCCTTTTCACATTATTTCCGAGCAGGACATCCGTATTTCAAACCCCACCTATTGGAATTATAGAAATTCCCCACCTCGCCCTTTTGTCGCAGACTAAAAAATTAGATATCCGGTTCCAAGGTCTCGTTTCTTTGGTGGAGCTTTATCATCTATTTTCACCTATTTTCATTCTAGGTTCATACTAAACACGTCGATAAATCCTCCACACAAGAATGATTTAGTGGCTGTTGCATTTCGCCCATCAATGGTTAGTATAAAACGTAGAAAAAAGAAATTGAAATAGCCAATTTTGACCTGTCAACCAAATTAACCAATTTTAACCAAAAGAGTTCACTACATTAGATAAAATTGTGACAATAATTATCACATATTTAGTCATCTATGATTTTAACAGTAAGGTATAGGATACATGCCAAAGGAAACGATGTAAAAACGTACCTGCAAAATCCCATTCAAGTTACTGTAGGCAACTTCTTCCTTAATTGACTTCGGAAATAAAAATAACGACGCTATTACACGCCCAACTTTATAGTAGAGTCTTTTTGGTTTACATAGATGTTTATAGGAAATACCTTGAACTCAGGCTAAAAAACCTTGTTGTTCTAAAAAATCTTTTCTTCATTGATTTTCAGTCGTCAAAGAAGGAGAGTAACTTACTGGTAACAGCTAGCACCACGGGTGAGCTGAAAACTTGGGTACAAGAGCAAATTGTCAACGAGGAAGATGGTAATACATAGTCATTTTTACTCCTACTTCACTACTAGATTTGACTGCCAGGAAGTTTTATTCGATCATCATCAGTTTTTATCGACTGTCAATATAACTATAGCGTTCAGTTTGAGGTCGTTGTTGTTATTTTCTGCCCGCTCAGTTTGATTATTAGCCCGAGAGTGTCATTTGGGCCCGACGCGAAGCGGAGTGCGCAAATGGCACTAAGTCTTTTCGCTTCAATGCAATGATTTTAACAAGTTTTGAGTACCATTGCGAGCGGGCCGCAAACGACCAAAAAGTGTATTTTTCTGACGTCGGTTTAGTCTCACCGCTTCAATGCAACGACTTCAGTAAAGTTCTGAGCGGGCCGCAAATGACGTTATCTCCCTATAATCAGGGCGGTTAATGAGTCTTCAGCCCTCTGAAGCGCGACGCCTTAGTTTCCTCAGCGCGGGTATGACTATTTGAGTCATAGAACCTTTCAATACCGCCCGCCGTTCGAATCTTTAATGGCTTACTTAATGAGCGCTATATGGATAATATTGAATATTTATGATGCCAGTTTATAAGATTTTTTATTACGGTGTGACTATTATTATGTCAGAGTTTTCAAACTTATACTTCTTTTTCTAACTTTCCTTCGGAGTCTTTATTTTTATCAATTATCTTCAGATTCAGTTACGGAGCAGTGGAAACTAGACAGTTTCTATAGCGTAGGATCAAAAACATGCAGGAAAGCACATTTCTCTCAAGACGGCTCTTTATTGGCTGTTCTTTTTGATGAGGTATGTATATTTTCTTCATTTTGATCTTGAATGTGAAATGTCTCATGAATTTTTCAAGTTTGAGTAAAAGACTTTTTTGTATAAAAATACTATTCCGGCGCTAGTCCCGGTCACAGTGCTGATGTTTTTAGTTTAGGTACATGGGTGAAAAAAGGACTTAATAACATTCTGGTAAAATCAAACTGCACAAAATCACCTCACAGACACTCGATATATTTGTGAGTGAAGAGGAAAGGTGTTTTCTACACCGTGTGAAGGTTGTGCATTATTTGAATCACTTTGTGTCTAATCTTGAGCTATTTTTTTTACATTAAACTTAATGGCTGGATACGAAATTTTGCCACACAACAGCTTTTGTTTCTTTAACAGGTTGTTATCTTTGATCCAGACAACTTAAGTGAAGTGGCAACTTTGAGCTGGTCTTACAAAAAGTCGGATAAATTAAAGTAAGTCACGTATATTTTTTAATGATGCGACTCGTTTTTATATTGGAAATTTGTTCGGTCTTAAGTTGTTAAGCTACCAAGGTCGTACTATGAATTCAAGGCTCTAAAATCCCGAGTTATGTTCACCAAGTTTAAAAACAATATGACGAAAAAACCGTTTTTTGGACCTACCCCGGTGGGGTAGAGGTCCTATAAATTAACCGATGTCCGTCCGTCCGTCCGTCCGTCCGCCCGTCTGTTACCAGCTTTTCTCAGGATTGGCTCATTAGTTTTTTTCTATTTTTGGCACAATGATGCAAAATGGCAATGCCCAAAATGTGACGGAGCCCGATTTTGGAAAAAAAAAATTTCCGGCCGAAAATACCGGAAATATGCCGGAAAATCTGTTTTTTTGGCATTTTCTCGAGATTTTATCATTAGTTTTTTCTGATTTTTTGCTCAAAGATGCGTATTAGCAATGCCCAAAACATGGCCGAGTCCGATTTTTGAGAAAAAAATTTTTCCGGCGAAAAATGCCTGAAATATGCCGGAAATCGCCGTTTTTCTAGATTTTCATTGGACTTTTTCCTTACAATTGGTTGTTTTTTCATTCAAAAACATTATTAATGGTAATGCCCACCATCAAGCATGTTTCAATTTTCAAAAAAATTGATTTTTGAAGCCAGAACTATTTTAAAAGTCGCCGGAACAACCTATTTTCGCCGGATAAACAGTATTTCTTGAATTTCTCGAGCTGGACTTTATATATTTTTAGGAAATTTTGCACACTGATGCAATATGGCAATACCTAAAATGTGACGGAGCATGATTTTCGAAAAACATTTTTTTCCGGCCGAAAATGCCGGAAATATGTCGGAAAAAATTGGTTTTTTGACTTTTTCTCGAATTTTCATTTTTAGTTTTTTCTGATTTTTTGCAGAAAGATGCGTATTCGCAATGCTCAAAAAATGGCCGAGTTTGATTTTTGAGAAAACATTTTTTCCGTTTGAAAATGCCGGAAATCGCCGTTTTTGCAGATTTTCATTGGATTTTTTCCTTAAATTTCTATGTTTTTCACACAAAAACATTATTGATAACAATGCTCACCATCAAGCATGATTCAATTGTCAATAAAACTGATTTTTGCGACCAGAACTTCCTATTTATTTTTTCCCTACAACCCTTCCCTCTCCTCCCATCAACAATCAATGATGAATTTATTGTGTTGAGTATTTTCGCTAAACGCTATATTTTCTGACTGATTTTTTTCATTTTTCTTTCCGCATTGCTATCTAACTTTTATCATCAGGTAGGTCCATTCAGCATGTTGCTTGTTTTTTTTTGCAAGATCAACTAGGTTATTCTCAATAAAATAAATGTAACTTAACTAAAACATTCTTCCAAGTAGTATTTCTTTTCACTAAAATCAAGCAAACAAAGATTTGCTACATTAAACTAAAATAAATATATCGGTTAGACGCAACTGATATGGACACTGACATATCATCCAGCTCAGAGTGACTTCAGTGAATGTAATTTAACTAAAACATTCTTCCAAGTAGTATTTCTTCTCAATAAAAATAAGCAAACAAATGTTTAGAAACATTAAACTAAAATGGCAATCTCGGTTAGACGCAACCGATACGGACACTGGCATGTCATCTTGCTCAGAGTGACTTCAATAAATGTAATTTAACTAAAACATTCTTCCAAGTAGTATTTCTTTTCAATAAAAACAAGCAAACAAAGATTTAGAAACATTAAACTAAAATGGCCATATCGGTTAGACGCAACCGATATGGACGCTGGCATGTCATCCTGCTCAGAGTGACTTCAATAAATGTAATTTAACTAAAACATTCTTCCAAGTAGTATTTCTCTTCAATAAAATCAGCTAGATTTCTTTCCATGCTCTTTTTGATATGTGTGTAGTATGACCTTTTCGAACATCGTAAGAAAACGGCCAACCCATTTGCACAGAATATTTTTACAAGTTTGGTACAAATCCTTCATGAAATCAAGAAGGTTTAGGTTTTTGTAGTAAATATTAATTGATTTATTCAAAATATAAAAAGATTTCTTGGTTTTTATTTACAGTAAAAGGAATCTAAAGTGTGTGCTTTAAGTTTGGAGCAGAAAATCTCTATTGATGAGACTTTTTCATGTTTCTAGGCAAGAGTGTGTCAATTTTCTTGCCCTTTTCTAAGGCCTTTTCCATGTCTATTAATTTTTTGACGCCGTCAATGACTTGTTGAACCAGTTCAACTTCAGAATGTCCAAGACGATCCAAGTTTGAGATATCGAATGTACCACCAACAGCAGCAGTGTCGACACCTCCTGTACCACGTTTTTGTAAACGAAATGATTGGAGAATCTTATCGAAGCGTTTGTCCTTGGACAGTTTTGGTAATTTTACGTGGACACCTATAAAGTAAAAGAGGCGCTCATTTTTATTATATAGACAACGAGGCATGAACTTTAGTTGGGTGGTTGATTTTCTGTCTTGCCTCTCTTTAGTTTCAACCAAAGTTAACAGACTTTCGGCCGTCTAAAATTGATGCAATGCCATTATCGCGCTCTGAAATATGCGCAATAACCTATTTTGGCCCCATTGCATTGACTTTTTTCGATCATTTTCAAGCGACTCCCGTTATATTTTATCCCAATGCTTATCCCATGCTTCAATTCATACGAAAAAGTAAATGTAATTAACGATATGCTGCACAATTATCTACAAAGAAACTCTACAAAAAGATGGTGCATTTGTTTTTGAATGTTCAGCTTTATTATAGAAGTATTAAATGAGTCTACTTACCAGCTCGAAGACCGGTTCCAAGGTTAGATGGACAAGTCAAGATATATCCAAGCCGTTTGGACCACATAAATCCATGGCCATGTTCCTCAATATGTTTCTCAACTTCTTTCAATCCACGGCAGAATCGTTCAAAAACACCTTTCATGTTTCCGCCTTTCTCCATAGAGATGACACGAGTGTGATCTTCCTCGTTGATCCAGATCAGGAAATTCTTATTTTTGTTATGCCACATACCACGGCCAGCTGGCCAGTCACGTGCCATACCAGCGCAGGTCAATAATGGAGATACTGGTTTGTCGAACAAGAAATGATCATCAATCAATTGTTGTTGTTCATTGTCGGTCATTCCAGATAATGGATAATAAGTACCTGCCAGATCACCTTGTAATGAGTTCAAGGCGGATGTGACAATGTGTTCAACACTGCGACGTTCAGCACGAGTACAGTGTGGTGGAAGGGAATGTCCCTTGATGGAACGTCCTGTTCGCACTCGTGAACTCAATACATACTTCTCATCAAATTTTCCACCTAGAAAAATGTGTTTTACATTCTACAGTTTTCACGTAATTCACACGAGTTATAAACCGATGAATTGATCTTTAAGAAATTATGGTGATACAGGCTTAATTTCACCTCGAAGAAAAACTGACTGAGAGTTTCAATAAAAGCCTTTAGTTTGTGGTAATCAAGCCATCACTGAACTATTTATGAATTTGTAAAGAAATTAACCAATAGAATTTGTAGTAAAAACAAACGCAAGATTTGGATTGTTAAGGTCCGAGTTAATACTGGTCACGAGAGTTGAACAAAAATATTTAGAAATGACATCTTAACCCAATCAGCGGAATGAAAGTCATAAAATACCTTTGATTTTGGAGGCGTCAAGATCAGTCTTATGATAATCATTTGGTCCGAAACCATTATGTCTGTCTTGGATGATGGGGTCCATCAAATCTTTGAAGACTTCATAAGATTCTTCATCACCGGCAACAACACCGACCGTTGAAATGAACGGATGTCCGGGATTGTCGACACCTGTTTGGATGGCCATATCGAGTGTATAACCTGACGGTGTTTGCTGAAATTTCAATTGAAAGTGATTGTCAGGTTTAATCTGGAAGAAAGCATGTTTGGAGAGGTCTATCAAATAATTTGTCTCTAGCGCATGAAAAAATAGATCAATTAAATATAAATAACACTTGTATAGTCTCCAAGTAAAATGCCTTCAACTACTTCAAAAAACACCAAAGACAAAACTCACAAAACAAAAGGACATGACTTAATTTACAACAAAGGTCTAGAATGAAAATTCCCGTATAATCTTTCAGGTTGGTATGGAAAAAGAAAATTTGATGAAATCGAATTTCATCAATGACAAACTAGTGATCTAAAACGACCACAAGGAAGAAAGTACTTTGAGTCAAAAAGAAAAGTAACTCATATGTCATATGTAACTTATATAGTGACTAATGAGTTATATGAGTGAAGGTAGAGAAACTATTACCATATTTCCCTAATACCCTGCCTGGAAGTGCTCTTCACACTAACAATCGGCAGAATGTTTGTGAGACACAGTGATAGCCTTAGCCAGATGATGAGTGAATGTATACCGAGATTATCGTTCTACATCTGCAATTTTCGAGCTTTACTAAGCTCGTTTGACATCAATTGATACTTTCGATTATCAGCCGGGTCGAGAGAGTGATATGACAGCACATTCTTTCAATAAAAACTTTGGCTTTAACTTTCAGGTACTCAAAAAGACCGAGCAATCCTGATAAGATCTTTACTCTCGAGTTCTTAATAAACGTACAGTAACAAATAAACATACAGGGTTGAAAATGGAGGCATAAAAATCTAATTGAAGGGTCTTTTCAGGTTAGGTTAGGGGGTAAATAATGGTTATTATGCTTTCATTTGACAAATAGATAAAACCTTCATAGTCAAAGAAAGGTATTTAGCCTCAGAAGTACAAGTAGAGACTTGAAATTGAGGAAAGTATTTGTCAAAATTAATAAACGTACATGTACGTTTATTAGGCACCCGAGAGTATGTGGCATTCGCACTATAGAAAAAGGAAAAGCGTCGCGTTTATTAAACAACATTAGAACCTCTAATGTCACCGCAGTAGTTATTTGTTCCTAAGTTCCTCTGTAGTTATCTGATCCGCAGCAAAGAATCATCATTGAAAGATGTTTTCAAATTTGAATACAAGATTGAACCTTACCAAATCACGAAGCTTAGCGTACATTTGCGGTGTCAATACTTTACTCAAGCAGTTATTATGATTTGTCAAATCTGGATAATCCCAAGATGGCGGAAAATTCCTATACGCTTCTTTAATTTCATAATTTCCTGTGTATGGAGTTGGTTCAGGGGATACCATTCGGGATACTGTATAACCCAAAGCGGCACCGCCAGCAGTGTACACCAGATGGATGGGTTTAGCGAGAGCTCGTAACATCTTGATGGGAAATTTTTAAACCTAAAAAAGGTATACTGTATTTTTTTATGTGAAGAAACAAAGGAAATTCATTTTCTATTCATGGTTGCAATGAAAATTACTTTTCAAAGCAACTTTTATCGTGAGACGTAGTGAATTGTTTTTCTTTAAAGGCTTTTGTGTAACTTATTCCATTTTTATCCACAACCAATAAGACCTTACAGGTGCAGAGTTGAAATATAAGCTAAGCTAAGCTACTGTCATACGGTAAAAGGCTGGTTCAATAGTTTTAGAATATTTTTTAACTATAATTACAAAATCATTTGAAAATTTAAAGTTAAATTCATAAAAAGTACTTTTAAAGAAATGATGAAAAAGATACGAAAAAAGAGTTGAAAACTTTTGATCTGAAAACCAGTAAAAGCGCCGTGTTATAATTGACGTTGATCGTTTTATTTTTGTTTTTTGACGTCAAACACAGTAAAATTTGACTTCAAATGTATTGTTTATATTTGCCATGGAGTTGTTTCCATGGATGGCATTGGTGTTTGTCAATTAAGTTTCTAAAATCACCACGCGAAAACTTTAAATATTGACTGAAATTTATTTGATTTGATGTAGAGAATAATATTGGGTTATAAATTATTAGCCCTCAAGTCGGACATACCTGTTTAATTTACAATTTGACAGTTTATAGCATAGTATGAAGAATTATTACAATTACGAAAATTCCTTTTGAATTCAGATCACTTCTGAGAAAATTTGGCTAATCTTTTCAATTCTCAGCGGCTGGCCATGCTCTTACGATGTTTTTTTATTTTTCCCAGATTTCAGCCTGTATAAATTCTCTTAAACTTGGTTCTAATAAAGAATCTGTGTATAAATAATAAAAATGATCTTAGTTGCGGAAAAGGACAGCTTCATTTTTGGACCTACCAGAGAAGTTCTTTAATTTAAATTTTCTTCGTTCGTTCGTCCGTTCGTCTGTTATCAGCTTTTCTCAGGATTGACGCATTTAATTTTTCTGGAAATTGTTTTTTGGCCGTAAAATTCGGATTTTCTCTATTTGGGGAAATTCCCTTTTGTCATTTTTAGGGAATATGAGCACTCGCGATTGCCTTGGTATTATTTTATGTTTTTTTCCATTGATGTAAAATGGTATTGTTTAAAATGTGATAGAGCCCGATTTTCGAGAAAAAAAATGGCAAACTTGGGTCAAAAAGTACCTCAAAATGGAAGTTTTGGACTTTCTTGATTTTTTACACAGTGATGCGAAATTGTAATCCTTGAAATGTAAGACACAAATTTTGGATTTGTTGAAGTTGCTTCATTAGATTTTTTTTTAAAGAGCTAGAGTTATCTTTACATGAAAGAAAGGATTGTTTTTGTTTGTGCCCAAAACTTACCATGGCTCCTTGTTACCTTTAAAACATCGGAATTATTTCAAAAGGGTTTTCTATTCCCTGCTTGCTATTTAATTTTCAAATGAAGTCTGTTAGAAATGCTGTTTCGAAAACCAAAAGTTTTGAATTTAGAAATAGTAATACCCTTTGGAAAGATGTACTTTTAAGGGAGGCGTACATCGAAACATCGGTACTTAATTGCCTATTTTGTATCGGGACATCGGTATTAGGGGAAAAAATGAACTCGGTAATCGGTATTTCAAGAGCATCTGGATAAAAGACCCTTTTTTATATCGGTATATCGGTATTTCGGTATTCTCAATCTACTATTGGTATCAAAGATGATGTGAAATTAGGAAATCATGTTCTCATCATTGAATCTTTTAAGAGTCTGTCTGTCTGTCTTTACGTCTGTCTGTCTGTCTTTCTGTCTGTCACCTCAAAACGGTGAACCAAAGAAATGTTTCCCTAAAATCCTGATAAAGAACTAAAACAAAGGGTATATTTGCTCTAAATGTTCGGCTTTTAAATAATTCAATAAACGCACCCTTCTTTTAAACGCCACCTCGAATAAACGCTCCTCCTAAAATCGAAAAAATTAAATAAACGCCCCGGGCGTTTATTCGAAGTAATACGGTACTTGTTCCTTGAGTTAATATCTGGAGCCATGTTTTTTCATTTATTTCAAAATTTTGATTGTTAGGGGTGTGGTCACGAGTTTTTCACCAAAACGAGGCTAAAACTTTTCTTTTATGAAAAATTTCATTTCTTAATATATTTATTTTTATTTTTATATATGTTTACAATTTGGGCCTACAATTAATTTAGAAAATACTGAAGTTGAGCCAGTGCGGTTAACATGTTCGATAGTTTGATTTTGCGTCACAGCAACACAACGACTGCTTTTTTTTCTTTGTTCAATGAATGAAAATTTGTAATTGTGAAAGCGACAACACAACGACTTCATGTTTTTCTTTCTTTGACTGGATATGAGGAAATTATGTAAATTCATGCAACTTTTAATTACCCCAAATCTGGAGTAACTCTCGGACGGGAATTTTATACGCGATACGCATCCTCGATATCAAAATAATGGGGACTCGCGCAGCCTAGGGAAAGGGGGTCTAGAAAATCTACATATGAATAAATGTTGACACAAATCGATCGGTATCGGTATTTGAGCGAGAGTGTTTTCGGTATATCGGTAATTGGGGTAAAAAGTAATCCGTTTATCGGTAATTACTAAGTTCAGTACGCCTCCCCCTCCCCCCACACCTTTGATGACTTTTTTTGACAGACGTTTATGATTTTTTCCTCAGGACATTTTGTATTTGCAATAACGAATCTTCATGCTTCCTTATCGCTGCATCTCAACACAACATGATTGTATGGGACTTGAAAACGTTCGATGTTGCTTGGCAACTGGAAGCTACGGTGACCCATCTGGTGGCCGACCCCTTCTCCAAGTATTTTGCAGCAGTAGTTAGCCATAAAAAGAAGCAACGTTGTAAGTTCGAAATACCGGGTCCACTAAGAAAGAATGTTTATTAAATTAAAGTCCATTTGCTTTTCTATCTCATTAAGTTTAAAGCCCGAGTAATAACAGAGGAATTGGCTTTATTTTCCATCCAAAAGTTTTAACTTTTTAAAAAGCCCTTTGGAGATATGAACTCAACGAATCACACTGACTTAGGTTTTGATAGAGTAAATGGACATTAACAAGGAATGGGTTTCCATTTTGAAATAGTCTGTCCTTTCTATATATTTTAAAAGAGTGACTTTCCGCGATGCAAAAGATATTTTTGGTTGAAAAAATATAAAGGATCCGTTGACTTGTAGATACCCAGGTTCGAATTTTTGCTCCTCACAGTTGAAAAGTCTTAAAGTCCTAGATTACTGGGCTACCTACGCGTATGATATCAACTTTATCTTAGACATAAAAAATGAATCTTTTTCATATCTGCAGATTTAATGTTCGACCCTTCAACACCACACCCAGTAATTGTGGTCAATGAGTTACCCAAAGACTCCAAGATTAAAGATGTGATTTTCGTCAGCCCACCTTCCCAACTTTGCGACGAGTGGCCTGAAACAGGAGAACCTTATTTCATGACTGAGACAGGGGTAATGTCTTGATTTTGATTTTCACATCTTCTAGCAACACTAACAGCAAGTTTTGATTCGAGAACTATTAATACTCATGAATTATCAAATTATGAAATTTTTTTGTAGGATATTTATTGTCTGGGTGATCTGGATCCGATTCGTGAAAACATTTTCAATCAGGTATGAATTTTCCGCGATTTTTTGTCAGCTCAATCCCATTTATAACTACTCGCCTTTTGTCAGCTCAATCCCATTTATAACTACTCGCCTTTTAACATGAACATTGAAATTTGACCAAAAACTATGATTAGATTAAGAAATACTGATTATGAGCCCCACCTACACATTTTTTTTTTTTTTTTTGGAGTTGCTTTGCATTCTAGCGAGCTCATTTTCTGAAAAATATGCTCTGACCGCCTCTGATATTTACCCATATTTATGATTATTGGGTCAAGGGTTACCGTTTCCCATACTTAGATTATCTAAGAAGCTTTTTATTTTACGAGATAGTGGAAAAAGATTGGCTTATTTCAGGGCTCGATCCTTAGCAACTTGGTTATTTTTAAGAAAAATATGTACATGAAAATGAGCGCAATCTGAACTACGAAAATAAGAATATTATAAAACTGAGTTGTTATATCATCGATTTTATTGTTGGTTCTTATAGTCAAGAGACAAGGAGCAGTCAACCTTTGAAAGCATCTTTGGAAGCAGTCGTCCAAAAGAAAGATCTACTATCGCAGACACTTATTCACATTTGCCTTTGGGTAACCCAGCCAAAGCTGCAATGAGACAGGTGCGTTTCTGTAATTATCCTCTTCATTGATAAAGCAACAGTCTTTTCTTAAAAATCTTCGACTTCGATATCGCGATCAGAACATCTGTGAGCTATTGTAGATTGAAAGAGAGGCTAAATTTATGTTTATTTCGTCGTTTAGTGCATTGCACTTTTTTTTATAAGAACCAGTAAATTTTTGCTGAGGCTCGGCTGTTCTTTTTTTTGGCACTTGGAGCCTCAAATTGTTCTTATCTTGTTCTTATTATAGGGTGTAATTGAGGTATTTTAGCCGTTATACCCAATTTTTACTACTTTAACCCCTAAGTTGCTTGAAATTGAGTAATTTCAGGCTCAGCATTGTTCTTAAATTGTTCTTATTTTTTGGCATTTTTGAGCCTCATTGCTCTTATAAAATTGTTCTTATAAAAAAGAAAGTGTATTAGAAAAATAAGTTCAGCTTTTAAGTGCCACTGGCATTGTTTAAGGTCGCTTTGGATCTTTCTATTCGTGAACTCGTGATCACTACAATGTAAATTAGAAGTTATTGAAAGCGTTAGCATTAATGAGTTTAATAGTTTAACTAGCATCAATCAGGGTATGTTAAATTTTGAAGTTGAAGCTTTTTTAACTAATAATAGTTTATCTTTGAATTCTTAGATGCTGACAACACCATCTCACATTTTACCGGATGTTAATGTCATGTGTAATGCGTTCTATCATTCGCTTCTCTTGTCAAGCAATAAAGTAAAGTAAGATATATTAAATTCTAAGCTGTGGGAATACAAAAGTCGATTGTTATTGTTCTCCTGGCGCATTCTCTCAAATAAAAAGAGAGAAACGTTGTACAAATGTAGTCAAGACCAAAGACATTCATAAAAAATCTAACAATCGTTTTTACTTTTTTTACTTACTGTAGGCTAACCGACGATGAGACAAAAGAAGGTTTGTACACCATTAAATACATTTTCCGATCGTTTTCTTACTAGCTCTCAAGAGATAAGAGCAGAGTAAATCCTAGGACGCCCCTACTAATGATACTTTAACGGGATAAATTTTCGGGGGATTAAATTTTGCGGATTGCATTATTGGGAGAAGATATTTTTATGATTTGTTTCCTTTTTACTACCAAATTATTATACTGGTCGTTAAAATACGCATTGTTGTCGCTCTTTTGACGCCAGTTGATATCTATATATCAATAGCCGTAGTCTGTATGTCTGTTTGTTTTTGTGTCACTTCCGTTTTCGCAAGCAATATTATTTTGTTTTGATTGACAGATCGGATAGAGCCTGGTTTAGACTTTATTCAGCCTTAGTTTTGAAATTTAAGGCCCATCTACATTTTGTAATTTTAATTTCTGCCCAGCTTTGCCTGATCCTGTTCTTCTCTTTTCTTTTGTTTGAAATGTTTTCGAATGTATTTAACGATCGTATTTATTAATGACATTCGAATTCTTTTCAAAACAAAACAAGTTTCTTTTATAGAAAAGAACATTTCCAATGTAAAATCATAACATAAAAATCAAAACATAAAAATCAAAAAGTTTGTCGACAAAGGGCGATAAAAAGCAAAAGGAGAATTGGTGCATGTCACTAGTCCGACACTTTCTAGTCCGACAGTAAAATAGTCCGAATCTATAAAATAAATTTAAAATTTGGAAGTCTTTTTTTCCGACGTAACTTTTGTCCGAAAACGAAAGATTTTTGGGTGTCAAATGTTGAATAAGGGTTTTTCACTGAGATAATATTAATAAAAGTTGATTTTGGCGGAATTTTGGCATAATTAGAAATAAAGGAACAATCAGGGTTGTAAATCACTAAAGAAGAGTCGTAAAAACAGCTAAATCCAATTTCTTGACTCTTGAAAGCCTAATCCTAAGAAGCTTACCAAAATTTAAGAAAAGTCGGGTTTAGGGGCCTAACCTCAAAATTGGAACTTTGGATTTTTATAAAATATGTGACTCCTCTTCCGCGATTCATATTACGTTTTTTATATGTTTTTTTTTTACTCGTTGTCGGACAAAATTGTTGTCGGAATACTGACGCATTCGTCAAACCCAACGTCGGACATTTATACTGTCGGACTAGAAAGTGTCGGACTACTGACGACCTCCCGGAGAATTAGTCCACCTCTTTCTTCACATAAAAACATTCGAGTCGTCGTTTCTGTTAAAAAGGGTGTACGTTGTTTTACATATTTAATTTGTAAGCAATTTAGAATTGTCTTATTATCTTTTTAATATGGTAAAAACAAAGAGATGCACTATTCTTTGTGGCTGTCCCGCTTTTTCCTGAAGAATTGTCATTTCTACATTTCACTCCTCTACCATGACACACAATTTTTTCAAATTAGAGAACTGAACGGCGTTATTGACGCAAACCAAGCGAGAAAAATATCTACACTGGAGTTTAAAAAATGGATCCTGTCAGATATGAATTATATCGGGGTATCTGGTAAATTTTTGACAGAAAGAAAATCAAAAAAACTTAGTAGACGCAAAATTGAAAAATTTTATAATTTCCACCCTGAAAATTGTCAAAAATTACCAAAAGTCGACCCTGTCAGATGAAATCTTGAAAATTAGCAAATTAAAGACCCTGTCAGATATCTTCAGAGCCGAAAAAGGGACCCTTACCAGCGGCACAATCCAAATATGGTTAAGAGATGAGACACCCGGGGAGGGCTAGAGTCATACTTTGAAGAGATTCCTTTTTTTATCCATTGGACTTTTAGTGCGTTCAGCTACAGCTAGTTAATTATAAAAATAGTTATTTGAAATTTTTTGCGTTTTGTTGGAAAAAGATTTCGCGGATAAGAAGTTTCTAAATTTACATTTGGACTTAAAAATCCGCAAAATGTAATACCCGCCAAAATTTATCTCATTAAAGTATTTTAAAGGACATCGTTTCATTCTGCCGCTTCCGTTCTGTGCATGCGCAAATTTGAAATGTTCTAATGTTAATCTTGCTTAGTCAACATAAGAGTATCTTTAATGAAAAAATGCCGAATTTAGAAAAATTAGAATGATTAAGACAGTGTTAAAATGACCTCGATTTTGAAATAATTAAGTGTAAAGATATAGAGTCTGCAGACTCCGTAAGGATTCCATACTATACTTGTGGAAATATTGTACTGATAAACTATGATTCTACTTCTATAGAAAATTCGACAACAATTAATGACGAAGACGAAAAAATGACTGAGGAGGGATCAACTATCAATGAAGATTCAGGTGATCAAGTTCAAAATGTCGTCCTTGCTGACTTAAAGCTAAGAAAACCGAAAATCGATTTACTTAGATCTATTTTGGCTGGAAAGTGAAGAATTTTTTTGCTAACATTATTTTTATCAATTTTGTTGCCTTTTTCTATTTTTTACCATTTTTTAGAAAGATCTATACCATATTAGGCTATACTAAAAGCAAACATATAATCAGCTCTCAAAGAAACTATGTATTTAAAACGATATTTTTCAATCGGTAGCTAAGCTTATAAGTGTTTATGGTTAATGCAGGGTTATATCACAAAGAACCCCTCGAAACCTCGAATGTTCAGTGGAGTCTGGTAATTTTAATATTCGAATCTTTCTGCAATTTAAACTAATTCTTAATTCCCATCAAGGGAGACTCTCGCAAAATACTCATTTTTTTTTATTTGAACAATGCAGACTAGCGGTTGCGAGTAGGAATTAGCAAGAGTTGACTGTATAACGAATGATAGATGCATATTCATAACAAATCCCTCAGTAGGACTGGGTATAAAGAAACACTCAGCTAAGCTTTTCTTCCAGGAAACTCCCTTTTTCCTTTCATTGTTCAATTATATTTGTATACATCTTTGCTATATTTTGAATTTGTTTTGAAAAATGTTTTAATTCGGTTGAGTGAGTTTGTGCATCGAAGTAGAACTAATTGTTTTGTATACCTTTAGCGACTTGTATGCAGCTAGATTTTCTGTTGCAGAAGTCTATGGACAACTGAAGTTGTTGTGCGTCTGTGGTGCACACATTTTTTTTTTTCATTTTCACTCACGTGGTAAGGTATTTTTGTAATCATTTTTCTTTAAAGGTTTTGTTTTTAAATAAGGTTGATATATAGTTTGCTTACTCGTCAATTTTAATTCTCGAGTTTTTACACATTAGATCGATACGAATGTGGAGCAAGATTGGTCAGAAATAGGAAAAGAAACACATTTTTTGCTTATTTCAGCATAACATAACAAAAGGCAAACACTGTCCTGATATGAAATATGTGTCTGATATGAAACGGGAACACTAATGTAAAAACAAAACCTTTAAATCGTGTCCACAACTTCAGATGACTTTTGATGTTAGGCGTTGCTATGGACACCAACATGGTACTTCTTTCGATTTCCCCTTATTTTTGCCAATATTACAATTGATTTGTCCAACTTTGAATTATTATAACAGTTTTATTTTTTTAAGACCTGAATGACAGGACGTAAAAATGCATACAAAATGGACATTTCTGGGTAAGGATCTTTTCTAATACAATTGCTCAAGAATATGAATTTGACCTTGAGTCTAAATTTTCCAGGCTAGAAAATTCAATAGAATTGATTCTCAGACGTTTCGAGGCTCTTTCTCTAAAATTTATGTCAGGTTTTCAGTCAATTTTTTTCAAATTTTTCCAAATCATTATCTTTGTGTCTCATTTGGTATATTTCTGTTTTTGCTTACCAAAATATTTGCCACGATGTTCAAAGATTGATTTAGTTTGGTATTCCTTTTCAGCTCTGATGATCGCAATAATAACGACAACACAAGGACAACATTACTCAAAACAAGAAAAAGGAATGTCGATTTCATTGTTCCAATTCGATCCAGCAACATTAGGGCTTTACAATCACGCCCAAGCTAACCACATATCACACCACGGGCGTGGGCGCTTACCACTTCACGCCAACCCACGCCGACGTAAAAAGACCAATGTCAAGCCACAAAAGCGAACGAAAAATCCTGATAAAATTTTCACGAATTCGACTGCTCAGTTTGCCAATAAAACAGATACAGTTAAACAGCTGAGCATGAATCCATCACCGAACCAAAATGACGCGAAGGAGCATTTGACCAATGTTAAATTTGACAGCCTACTTAAAAATTCCTCATCTCTCATACAACCATCTAATATGACTCTCCTCTCTGGTCAAAATGCAACAAAAGCTAACACCACGAAAGAAAAACCTAAGGAAGAGTTGTTATTTTACCGAAATAAGACCAATACAGGATCCACAGATAATTCAGAGAAAGTCAACAGCGTTAAATTGACTAAAACAACTCCACCCGAAATTCACCAGGAAAATGTGCCAATATTAAAGGAAGTCAATGCTACAATATCGAAAAATGCTACTTTAAACAACAAAGATAACACCTCGAATTTTACTTCAAACTATAGAAATTCAACGATGAATCTAAGCAAAAATGCAACAGTATCGAATCCTCAGAACCATACTTTATCTCAACCAGCAAATACTACATTAAACTTAAACAAGACAATCTCAGCTATATCGTCCGCTAAGTTTCTCCAGAACGAAACCACTGTATTTGATGTCGATTACAAACGCAAACGAAATGAAATTCTCGCTCAATACATCCCTTTGCATAACGTATCCAGAGCTGACCGCAATTCTTCGTTTCAAGCAGGCTCTAGGAAACATCTCAAGCACCAAATGTTTCCAGAGTGTTATCGGTGTACAAAAAACTCTACTTATCCAGAATGCGTACGGCAATCAAAAATCTTGAAATGTAATCAAGGCTTGAATAATATTTGTTTCGCAAGATCACATAAGAAGAAAGACAATAATTTTATCACTTATGAAATGGGATGCACCAATCATAGGCAGTGCTTGAAAGCACGTGCATTTCCTTGTAGAGGTTTGTTCCTATATCGATCAGTTCGGTGTTATCTCTTTTATTTGGGACGTGTCATTATATACATTAAAAGTGAGGTTTTTTAAAGGAAGTTTTTATTGGACGAATCTTAATTTGACATAATTCTTATTTCGTCCAGTAAAAAGTGCGTAGCATGTAAAACTACATACCTTTTGGTAATTTATATATTTTATGCATAATTTTCACGATCGAAAAAATATTGTTTAATTTCCAATGGATTTTCCACATGTAGAAATATAAAAAGATTTGCTGATTAAATTTCTATTTCTGGCGGGACTAATAAAAACGGGGAGCTCCCCTCCTCTTGAAAAAAACTTGAAAATCTTCAGAGATGCCTTAAATTTAAAGAATTTAAACTGATAAACTTATTTCAATTTCTTTTTGCAGATGGTTCAAAACGCTGTTTCACGTGTTGTCAATTCAATAGATGCAATGCAAGTCCCCATCACGGTGTCTTCGAAACGGATGAGATTAATCTTGATGAACTGACAAAAGAAAAAGGAAAAGAGAAAAATGCTTCGACGTTGAAAAAATGTAACAATGCACTGGTTGTCATGGCAACACTCCTAATTTTCTTCCTACTCTCATAACCATCATATATATATTTGATGAATAATCATTGACATCTCAAAAGTCAAACTGTCAAATCGAGGTAATGGTAAACAGTTTATCATGTTGTGACATATGGTATCGTTTGAATTCATTTTCTTTCTTGACCATCTCGTCCCGTTCTTTAATAACACAAATCAAGATTATAATTAGCATACCTCATTATTTTAAGAAATCAATGAAACATCATCTTTTCTGGGATTTACTTTGTCGATTGGACAGCAATTTGATTCCACGACTGACTGATGTATTTATTGATCTCAAACAATCTGGCTCTAGTGCACGTTTGATATTTTATTACCTTCAAGAAGCCTTTGCCATCGTAATAAGCCTTGTCACCAGGTCAAGAAAATGTGAAGATTTCTCTTACTTTCTATGATCAGATTTAACATCGGTAACCAGATGGGAGATTTAACCGTTACCAACTGATCAAAGAAAAAGGAAAATGAGATTGACTGTCTCGCAAAGAACCCTGGAAACTCAAATAATAATAACGTAACAATTTTTATTGACTCCGTGTATTTTTAACTCAATACTGGAACGATAGTACTTCGATTGTATTGGAACAAACTTGTATAATATAAAAACCAACAATGAAAATAACTGTTTGGCTCGTGTGTTAGCAGGCCCGAAATAAATACATGAATGGCATTTTTTTGACGTTTATCCAACGTCCACATCATCCATATGAATGGCATTATTTTAAATGACTTGATTTTTACAGATCTTTCATTATGTACCGTAAATTTTCTCTAAGAACAAAAATAAATACGTTATCACAAATTATAAAATAATCATTTTTGCCTATTGGCTGTGATGCTCTTAGATTCTCCTATCTTTTGTTTGAGGGAAAGGATACAAAATTCACCAAAAGTCACCTGTAAAAAATTTTAGTTGAACCGAGCTATTTAAAAAGTCTCCAATTTACCCAAAGGACAATAGTCTATTCACGATAAGTGTGTACTCTTTTTTCATTTATCTACCGGGTGCACCAAAAAAAAGTATACAACTTTGTCGAGATATTTGTGAGCTTCAGGATTTAAATTTTTTGTTCGTTCTTCTTTTATTGTATAGAGGATGCTCTAACTTGAATTTTGAGCCATCATACATTAAATTTGAAAAAGGAGTTCGAAAGTTATTTCCAAAAAACTGACTTTTTTTCCATGTCGAAATTTCAAAAAATCATTAAAAACAGCGAGCAAACTTTGTTCTTGACACTTACCTTTCTTTACACATAAAAATACCAAAAAATACAACTGTGCTCATCAAAACTCGTTACGGAATTTAAGAATATGGTAAAACAAGCTATTCCCACGTGGGATAATATTTTTGGAAAGGCTGAAATTTTTTTTTGGAAATCTCCAAGAGAGGTTTTGATGTTATGTGTGTGCTATGTGAGAAAACTTTTGAAAAAATAGATCACCATTCTTCGACTAGTTGCTCAAAGAACTTGGGTCTGCATTGAGTTTGCTGGTGTTGGAAATGTTCATGACATGCAAATAAGATGGAGAAACTGTTGGCAAAATATAAGATAGGAGAAAAAGGAATAAAAAAAACAATGAAATTGTGTTTTTGTCATTTTGTCTTATTTATAGCGTGATTGCTGTTTTTAATGATTTTTTTAAATTTCGACATGGAAAAAAAGTCAGTTTTTTGGAAATAACTTTCTAACTACTTTTTCAAACTTAATGTATGATAGCTCAAAATTCAAGTTAGAGCATCCTCTATACAATAAAAATAGAATGAACAAAAAATTTAAATCTTGAAGCTCACAATATCTCGACAAACCTGTATACTTTTTTTTGGTGCACCCGGTATAACTTTTGAAGAAATTCCTCAATCTTTATAAATTTGGTAAAGTTGGAAAGATATTTGTAAGTGGAACAATTTGGAATAAAAAAATCTATAAAAAATTCTGAAAATGAAGATGAAAATGAAGAAGAAAAAAATGAAGATCTTGTAGAAAGGTGCTATAGTTATCATTTTCACTGAAGTGATTCCTTCATCATCGAACGTCATCAATGTGAAAAAATTTCTCAAAAATAATCATTAAGTGAAAAGATATCAAACAAAGTTTTAAGCTGATTGACGTCTAAAAACGCTGTTTTCTGCTGTTTTTTGGGGTCAATCACTTATTAACTTTGTATCATAACTCTATATTGAATAAATATTTTAGTGAATATTCTTTCACAGTGATGACCTCCTAAGATCAAAGAATCTCTCCAGTGAAAATGAAAGCTATAGGACTTCTCTACAAGATCTTCATTTTCTTCTTCTTCATTTTCATCTTCGTTTTTAGAATTTGTTTAAAGACTTTTTTACTTCAAATTGTTCCACTCACAAATATCTCTCCAACGATACCAAATTTATAAAGAACGAAGAATTCCTTCAAAAGTTATAGCTAAAAGAAAAAAGAGTGCACACTTATCGTGAACAGACTTTAAGTTGCTCTCAGAAGGCCAAAACTATTAAAGTTGTTTCCGAATGTATTCTCCAGGAAGAGTAATAGCAAATTATTATACTTAGGGAGAATGTAACCCTCGACCAGAGAAATACGAAATCTTGGAGTTGTGGAAAAAACTGGAAAACACGTTAACACTTTTTATTTTTCTTTCCAGAGAAAATAAAATCAAGAACTAGGTTAACAAATTTGATTGTAATATAAAGCTAGTTGTAATCCACGGAGCGAAATCTAAAACTACGTGGTGGGTTGGTCATCACCGATAGAAATTGCAGCCACACGGAAACATTATTTGATGGTATCTTTCCTCTGATAGGTATGTACAAATCTTTTAATGATGAACTCACCATCCTGTCTTGAAGTTTAAGAGGTTTCCTTGCTCGGGCAGTGGCGCCAAAACACTCTTCAAAACATTTACTACCGTGTCAATTTCCTTTGTTTTCGCTCCTTCTCCAGTGTTAAACTCATCACAATGATTCTAACCAAAGACATGTGCTATAAACATATCTTTCAATCCTGTTTTTTATTTTGTATTTCATCATAGATCCAGTCTAAACCTTCATAAAGACCTTCACCTGTCGAAGCAGAAGTTCCTTGGATATGCCAACTTCGATCTTTGATTTCGTTCAATTCTAATTTTTCGGTGATTTCTAATGTGCTCATTGCGTTCGGTAAGTCCTATTATAAAGATTATTCAATCTCATTTCCTTATTTTAATCTCCGTTTTTAGAGAGAGGATAACAATTTATCTTAATCCTTTTGAGTTCTACAGTGTGTTCCAAAAAAAGCCGTTTCAATGAGATATTCAATTATCTTGGGAATCTAATATCTATTGATTGAGCGGGAAGTTTAATCTTACTTCAATTATTCTAAATCCAATCGGGTACCTTACGTGTTTTTTTATAAGCATATAAAAATCCGAAAACAGGATCAGAGATAATACTGCTTATATCCATACTACAAAATAGCTTATACTTTTTTTCATAGGCTCGAGGTAATGCTTAGTATATGCTTAATTTTTTCCCATATCTGAGCCTAGACATGCTTATAAGTGCAATGCTTATAAAAAAACATGTTTAGCCGGGTAGTTGGGTTGGAATAAGCAGTAGGAGGAGAAAAAACCTCAAAACTTGATAAGCGGGGAGGGGGTGGAATAAAAATGTCCTGGGTGGAAAATGATGCTAATACAGGAGAATTAGGGCAAAAGGGGGAAGTTTTAAAAACAGTTTCCCAAAAAATAATAAGCGGGGGATAAGAATGAAAATTAGCGGGGACGCTTATTAGGTACCCGAGAGTGTAATGAGTTTTGAGGATTTTATTTATCCGCTTTTTTGGGACACTGTATAATTTAAAAAATTTGGAAACCTGTGAATCAGCATTCAGAAAAAAAGTCTTTCTACAGACCCTCGATTTAACCCGATTTTAAGAGTAAGCCTTGTACAAATTTTGACATCGCACCTGTTTATTGGCAAAAACTATAATTGGATAATGTTGAGCTTCGTCTTTAATTAATATGCAATGATATAAAGTGGATTTTGTTTCTTCAATGTAATCACGGCTTGTCGAATCTACCACGTAGATAATACCTAAAGATAGTGAAAAAAAGACTTAATGAACTTTTCTACCTTAAGCGTTTAGATTGTTGATAGGTGTTTTAAATCCAAGAAAGTTTTCAATAGTAGTTTTGAATAGTAAGTAAAGTCTGAAATTAGCTATCAATTTACCGTTGAAAAGATAATTCAGAGCGCTATAATTTTTTAGGAAAATGATTTCAAAAATATTTTTCAATTTAATCTTTTGTCTATAAATGATTTTAGCTACTTTAATGGAATTAATTTTCGCGGGGATTAAGTTTTGCGTTTGAGCTCATCCGTGAAATTTTGAGATATCCGCGGGGACTTAATTTCGCGGACGGTACTATTGAGTGACAATATTTTCACGATTTTGTGCCTTATACTGTCAAATCATGCATGATAAAGTATATGATTGTTCTCTTACATAGAACTACAGTAGACTTGAACTCGGATCTCTCCTTAAGGGCTCTGACCATAGTCAGAAAATTGATTTTCGTATCTGAACATAAAAGCTATGTTTTAGATCCTTTAACACTTTTACCTAAGAATTGCCTTTATAAATTGCTTTTTAATCAAACCCCTTAAGAGTAATTAAGAACTTAATTGCAAAAATGACGTTATGAACTTTAAAAAGACGTTAATAATATGTTGCATCGCCTTCTTTTATAAAAAGTGCTAAGTTTTAATGGGTAATTAACCTTTTTGTTTCCAACTTTTTTCAAACTGTCCGCAACGAATTGAACTATTTTAAATTTTGCGGAAAATCTTTCTAAAAAGATGTGTCAAAAGTTATGACTGTTTTTTCAAGCAAAATCCAGATGAAAAATTGATGAAAAACCACTACTTTGAAGATTTAGAGACAAAGAAGCATTAAGAAAAATTTTCCGCAAAAATTTTTATTGTTCGGTAAAAGATACACCATCTACTGCGAAAAATGTTTCAAAAAGTTTTTTCTTCGCCGAAACTAAGCTCTTCAAAGTTGAAATACTCTTTCTCGCAAAAGTCTTCATTTTCTTTTTCATCAAATTTTTTCAATGCAATTTTTGAATTTTCAGATTCAGGAATAGTTTGCCTAACAGAAAATGTATAACATGCCATAGTTTTGTTGGTTAAATCAGTCAGAAAACACATTTTAAACACGGCAATTATGAAAAATTCACTATGGTCAGAGCCCTTAAGTTAACAATGCCTTCGTAACTCGAACAAATTTGTGTTCCTCATGCGGGTTCGAGTTATGAAGACTATATCACGTTGATAATTAGAGGCTCTAGAAGAAATTGAAGAAATGGCTTTCTGAAACTCAGACGATATTTATAGGTTGTGGGTGCTAGGAAACCACTAACAATCTTTTCAAACTATACGATTAATCAAAAGGGGTCAAATGTAACATTTTATACAAAGCCCTATAATTTTCACTAAAACAATTCTTTCTGACATTTTATACAACAAATAAATATTATATACCTTGATAATGTTCGAAATAATGACGCCATAATGGAGGTATTTTGCAGCCCCCTCCGATGTCAAGAATTCTGAAATAATTTCCATTGTGTAATATGTCTTCTGATTGGAAACCTTCATAAAATAAGATTTACCAATTTACCAATTTTGTAACATATGTTTTTACACAGCTTTTTAATTTTTTAGTTACATCTGATGATTGCTTAGAGCATGAAACTCCGAGTTATGGATTTTTAAATTTTTTGGTTTTGAAATATATTTTTGATTAAAATAAGAATGATTGAGTTTAAAGCCGATCGCCAGAGGTGAATCTTCAACCTTTCGCAAGCAAGAAAAAGTGAAGCCTTTAGATATACGCCACTCTTCGGATGACGAAATGAAACTTTTTCTTTGTTTTTGCGTTTTACATTTTCAAATTTGGCAGTAAATCTTACTTTTTCCAATCCAAACCTTACTTATTCCAATCCAGCATTTGTATGAAAATCACGCAGACCCATGTAGGGAATGAGTGGCTTCAAATCCTACATTGGTAAGTGTGTGACCGCAGTCGAGGGTGACCCTTTTCTCTAGTTGTCTACCTGAAGGTAGGGAAGGGCGCCATTCCTTTCCCTGGATTGCTCCACTTACCCTTGATCTTTCTCTTTAGTACTGAGCATCAAGCAGAGAGGTATCAAGAACCATTTTTATTCTACCTTCGTGTACGACAAAGAAGAAGGCAAAATAAAGGAAAACTATTTACCTACTGTTGGTATAACTTTCATCAATTCTCCAAGCAATAAACGATACAAAATTGATGTTTTGCCAGCTGAATTGATTCCCAGTAGTAATAAAGAAGTTCGTTTATTCAAACCAAGACAATCTCTGAGGGAGTTCAGCATCGTTCCTTTAGATGCCTATCTTTATCTATACGTTAGTTGTTTGGACCTCCTCACTATGCAAACTTTTCACTTGAACACCAGACCAAAGTTTTGATTTGATTTTATTCTTTTTCTATTTTGACCTATGATAATAGAGGATAAATTAGTAAGCAGAGTATTTGTACAAGCTTTGAGTTTTACCATTTTGTTATGACTGCAATACAAAGATGCCACAATGAAGGCTTTTGCACCCTCAAAATTCAGCGGGTCTGAAAAAAATTGTTTTGCGTGAAATTTTTACTTCGAGAGCGCCTAAAAATATACATAAAGTAATAATTTTATCCTCGATATTCAATGAATTACGATTTACATAACTAAGGTTAAAATCATGTGGAATTGCACTAAAACTGTTCATTGCGCCTTTTTTAAACTTTATGGTAACAAAATGATTTTATTTTGAAGCTTAATTGAAGTAAGAAAATTTTTATAGAAATATTTTTATATTTAACCAGTCGACCCAGGGCAGCCAAAATAAAATTAATGAAAAGAAACCTCCAAAGATTACACCAAAGACCATAAACAATTTTGCATGTATCATCATGACCAATCATGTCTTCTTGGAAAATGAACGCGGCTCTGTTTTCCTCTTTTTCATGTTTTCATGTAACAGAAAGCTGTATCTTCACTAGCAAGTGGAGAATTATCCAATTTTTGTTAAGAAGTTTTTCTAAAAAATTGCTAAAAAAATTTCATCCAACCCCAAAAATAATATAACCGAATTCGTTCTTTCAATCCAAGACTTGAATGTGTTCAACATTGAGTCTTTCACTGCTTGTTGGTGTTGCTGTCTTAGATTTGATGAATGGTGTCCCAGTTAACTAACATTTCCTTGATAGCCTTAATAGTAGAATAGTAGAACTGCATGTAGCTTTAATGTTTTTTTATGTATTTTGCTTTTTGATTTTTATTGAGTTGTCAATCTATAATGAGAATGGTATAATTATAATTACTCAGGATCTTGGATAAATAGGTTTGAAGACTGACTGTATTGACATTTTCATAATACTGAGGTTTAGCATACCAGGATAATCACGGACGAAAAATGTAATAGGCTAGTTAAAATACGAAATTTGATTGGTTGAAACTCACTAGCCTGTTAAATTTTCGTTCGTCGTCGTGATTATACCGATTTACTTAATCTCACTAATAAGATCTCTCGTATTAATCTCTCTCGTTACTCTTTGTAAAGGCTAAAACTGTCTGATGTAGTTAAATTAAAAACTTTTTTTATAAGAACAGGTGAATTTCTGTCAGATAAGCCTAGACTGTTGTTAATTTTGTGGCACTTTGAACCTCAATGATTTTATCCTGTTTAAAAGAGTAAGGCGAGACTAATTTAATTAGTTGTTTTACGGGCCCGACCGACCCTGAAATTCCAAAAATCAAAACAAAAATAAAATTGATTTTGGTGGTAGTACACTTTTTATTTTCATTGCTTTACAGGCTGTCATATTTTCGGTCGTTTTTCCAAGGTTTGAGAATTTTATGTTCAATTTTTGATTTCATCCTTGATGTCGTAGTTTTTGCTGCCTTTTTAGGAGATTTTATTGGTGAAATTCTACTTTTTATTTTTCCGCCGACCGACCGACCCTCTTTTTTGGATAGCTTGGCCCGTAAGAAAACAAATTAAATTGGTCTCGCCTAACTCATTTTAAAACTTGACGTCCTATTTTTGGTTCCTTGAACTTTGATTTGCCTAAACTTATTCTTTCCATGCTTGACGCTGGTCTTAAGTGTATAACTGTTATTATAAAAAGAGTTTACAGCATCAACTTTAATGCCGAAATCCAATTATCCTGGACTACGTAAAATGCTGTTTTCTGAATACTTTAAAAAATATCTTGCCATTTTAAAAGCCTAATTTAATGAAATATATTTTTTTTGAATTACAAGTTTTATATAAATATTTAAGGAAAGCTATATTTACAGGTGCTAGTGATTAATGATTTTAGTGTTTCAGATTTTAAACTATATACAATATATCTCATTGTTTGTATGCATACGAATATTACATGACTTTCTTTTTCTTCAAATCTTCAGCCAGCCAATCAAGTCCTTCATAGAGACCATTACCATTTCCTGCACAAGTAGCTTGTGTATACCAACTCCGATTTCGAATGTCGAGCAATCCTAATTTCTCAGTGATCTGTGATGCACTCAGTGCGTTTGGTAAGTCCTATAAAAAATGGTAATTTTTTTAAGTATTTCTTTAGCCAAAGGTTTGTTGGTGTTGAAAGCTGTTGCACCTCCGGGGGGAGCACTTAGGCGAGCCATAAGGGGACCATAAGGGTCCTTTTACACCCTCGTCTCTCACAGTGAAACCATAAAACAGCAATTGAGTTTCTGGCAGGGTCACAAAAATCGACTCCCTTGCATCACAGGGTCATAAATTTCGTAATAACAAGATATAAAACACGTCAAAAAAGGTGTGTGCAAGTGTTGCACTCAACCGTCACAATAGGTCATTTTGGCTGGAAATTTAGTGGGTTGAGGTATGGTCGTTTGATGGAGGGCCTAAAAATACCTTTACTAGTACTTGAATCTATTTATCAACTTTCTATTTGTTTTTTACCTGTTTATTAGCAAAGACAAGAAGTGAAGCATCCCTTAAGTCATGATCATTCAACATGTTATCCAGCTCCTCTTTGGCTTCTCCTATTCGTTCACGATCGTTTGAATCCACTACGAAAATGATGCCTGTGTGTGTGAGAAAGAAAAGGTACGCATCATTGATTTTTCTTTCTAATTTGGATATAGGTGTATATCCATTTCACCGTGGATATTTATTTACAGGCAAAAATGCTCTAAAATGCCCTGGAAGTGGCATTCTTAGGTTGCCAAATTTATGATTATTACATTATTATAGTATTTTGTAAATAATTGCTTCGTCTTGAATATTCTTATAGAGTACATTTTCATAAAAAAGCATTTAACTTGATTTCGTGAATGTTGAACAGACTTTTTGAGGCCAAATAAGTCTTGGACAGAATCTGAAATCAACTTATTAACAACATTAACAGGAGTAGACAAAAGTACGCCTTTAAAATTGTCAGGATGGGAGGGGCTTGTTATTCTTAATCCATGCAATTTCATTTTGAGCGTTTAACGCTTGGCCTCTGACCATGATAACCTTTGTTCTGTCTCACACTGATTCGTAAGCGTCAAGGTGCTAAGTACTTCATGCAGGTTTGAAACAACTTACCTTGTGTATTGGAGAAGTAGTGTCTCCATAATGGTCGAATCTTATGTTGACCACCAACATCCCATACGGTGAAATTGATATTCTTGTATTCTACTGTCTCCACGTTAAAACCTTTAGATAGAAATATAAAATTGAGAATCTACCCTGTTTAATCACTCTGTTGTTTTGAATCACGTTAGAACTTTTAAAACAAACAAAAATGAATTATACTTCTTGGTATCATGTGATGATGTTTTGATATTATTATAATTTACCATTGTGTAAATAAGATATACGAGACAACCAAATATTTTTGTAATCAAGTGTAGGTTTTGGATATGTTGTTTTGAATTACGTTAGAACTTTTAAAACAAACAAAAATGAATTATACTTCTTGGTATCATGTGATCATGTTTTGATATTATTATAATTTACCATTGTGTAAATAAGATATATGAGACAACCAAATATTTTTGTAATCAAGTGTAGGTTTTAGATGTGAAATGGTTTTCATTGCTTCCTGTGGCTCTACAAATTTAAATTTCTTGTTAGATTTCCTAAGAATTTGAGTGTTTTAGATTTTTTAAAGCTTTAAAATGTCTGTAACTCATGCTTTGGTCATGAAAGCTTTTTGTTCTTATAAAAAGAAGAAAATCACACATACCTATGGTTGGAATTGAAAGCACAACCTCTCCCAATTTCAATTTGTATAAAATAGTCGTCTTGCCAGCAGCATCTAGGCCGACCATCAAAATGCGAATCTCTTTCTTCCCAATAAATTGCTTGAAGATTGAATGCATGATACCCATCTTGTTTTAAAGTCAGTACAAATCTTTGAAATGTAATGTTATGTTTCTTTATCAGTTTCTTTCGAGTGAACAAAATTCTTTTTTTTTCTTCCTTCTTTTTTCGATGATTGATTGATTCTGCTGTGTGTCGTTTGAATAAACTCCATATTGAAGGTTTTTTATACTCTTTAAAAAATTCAAAAGTCTCGTCAAATTTTGCCACGCTGTAATAATCCACGCTATTCTTTCTCGCGTTTAAATATAACAGCGAAATTTCTTATGATAAACATCAGTGAAATACTTTTTGTACCTTTCAGCAGTTATTAGCTTGACGAGATTTCCCTATTCCATATTTAGTTGAGTCGGCTAAATTTCTCTCTATCAATTAATACGTAATCTATCATGAATAGCTTATTGAAATTCTTTTGATTGTTATTAATTTATGCGTTTCTCATCAAATTTCAACCTCCCAGCATAATTTATGTCAACGTGACTATTTTGATTTGTCAAATCAACTATAGACTACAACTCTCAAACTTTTATTTCAGCAGGAAACACTTGAGTCGCTGAGCGCTCAATAGCTCAAGCTATCTTATTCTTTAAAGAGGATGTGTAAATTATTTCATCATTTTCTCTGCTACATCGGGCCGAAATCTTTACATTGTACCTGTTTTTATAAGCATTGCACTCTTATAAGCATATCTGAGATGGGTATGGTAAAAATTGAAGCATATGCTAAGCATTACCTTGAACATAATACACTTCCTGTTTTTCCGACTTTACAGACTTTCGAAATTCCCCTATAATCTTCTAAGCATTTTATGCCTTGTCAATCTCTTAACCTAAGCATCTCCGAGAGCCAGTTTTTGGAGTTTTGTATACTTATAAAAAAACATACATTGCAAAAATGTATAGGAAATATGGTACAAATATTTTGTCGATGCCATTCATTTTTTAAGTTTGAATCAACAAGGTCTAATCTTGAGAAGATTATTTAACAACAATCCGTTGGTATTTAAGTCTTTGAGACCCATGGAGACCTGTTGTATATTTTCAGAAAGCTCTCAAAAAATTAAGGTTACAGATATATTGCAAGTATAGACAAGAAAGTTTTCTTGGTATAGATGATTTCTGTACCTAACTCGAGATATTAACCCTTAAAAACAATGTTTCTCAGCCAGAAACAGCTGTTTTGTCCAGTTTTTGCGCTTTGTGAAGCTCAATATCTCGAGTTAGGTACAGCAATCACCTATACTCGCAATATATCTCTAATCTAAATTTTTTGAGAGCTTTCCAAAAATATACAATAGGTCTCTATTTTCTCTTCACACTAAAGTGTCCGAAAGAAATTGGCACCCAAAGTTATTTTGATTCCCCTACCCTTTTCCAAAGCTTTCCAAAAATGTATTACAAGTGCTGTGACTAAAAAAATCGAGCGATTTTACAAATTTCCCCCAACTAAAGGTCGGCTGTGGCCACCTATAACTTATTTTTACATGGCACATCCTCATACTTCTTAGCATTTTGATTGAAAATGGAACCCCCTCGTAAGGGAGTTTCTAAACGTCGACCAGAAATGACGACCACGACCGGCGACCACGACCAGCGACCAGATAAATTTGGGTTATCGAGTTTTTTCTCTTTCTCCAACGTAGAGTGTCTCTCCTTATCATTTGAATATATTTAATATTGAAGAGTAAGCTCATCCCTGCCTCATCTCATTAAAGACACTTGCTAAATACGTAAAACAACTATTTTGACGCTCTTGGAGCTTGATTATGGTGTCAATTTCTATCCTTTTGTATTATCAGCATCACAATAATTAGTAGCACAAGATTTTTTGAAAATGGTTTGAGAAGCTTTGTATTTCATCATCAGATTGTTAATTCTGTCGAAATTAGTCATTTTGTCACCATAAAGACAATAGAATAATTGATTAGAATCATATCTCTAAAACTGGCCTTCTAAATTTTTGCTACTGACAAGTTCTATCTATTCATACTAAAAAAGGCATCTCATTCAGCATAATTAAAATATTGGGTTTAACAAAGCTTATAAACATCATACTTAATGACCTTGTCAATATTTTTGTCAAATAGTATCACTTTGTCAAGAAAACGACTGGTTACTTCAAAAGTCACTTTTTAGTATTCTGAGGACTTGATTTAAACATTCTACGGTGAAGAGAGCAGATAAACTCGATAATCCAAATTTATCTGGTCGCCGGTCGTGGTCGCTGGTCGTGGTCGCCATTTCTGGACGATGTTTAGAAACTCCCCCTCGTAAAGTTCAAAAAGTTACACAAAGAATTCATCATGTTTTTATTTTTCATTTATATCATGAATTGCTATTGTTTTAATCCTAATTTTTCCTTCCCTACTATACATCACTCGAAATCCGTAAACATATTTATGGTAATGGTTTTGCCAGAGGAATGTAAAGAGATGGAAAAACAGCTTCTTCAGAACAATAGACAAACGGCTCGTCATATACCAGGTCCTTTGCCCTTAAGGGAGTTTGTTTCGATCTAATGGATTTCTTTTGTTGTTGCTTTAAAAAAGTTGTATTATTAGCGTGGTAT
>NW_027104529.1:5426-7259 GCF_902728285.1 Clytia hemisphaerica | reverse complement strand
AAAATGGGATGCTTTTACTGACATCCGTCCTAATAGATTTCTAGGGAAAAGGAAGTTACACCGATTGAATGGTAATTTTATCTAAAGTCCTCCCCAAAAAGGGGGATCTCAGACTTCCAGGGAACTACAAGGGTATTACAGCTTCAAAAGTAATTGTTATAATACAAAGCGCCCCATAAAATGCGGGCAAATTTTCATATAAAGTAAAATCCCCCAAATTAATCATCTTAACTGGGCTGAAATAAGATTGAAATAAGACTAAAATTATCTGTTCAGGCAGGAAAAGGTGGGAAATTTGATCTATCTGATTCCGAATGCGCAGACGACACGTCACTGCTGTTTCCATCTCGTAAAGATGTTGACCATTCACTACCTCTTCTACACTCCACTTTTTAAGATTTGGTCCGAAAAATCGTCAAAGACCGAAATTTTGTTTGTATCTGCTGTAAATCTTACCTACAACAATGCAATCACGTATGATGGACAATCTTGAGAATATTGATGTCGGTAATGGAGTGTTCTTGCCAATTCTTCAGTATCTTGGTTCAGTTTTAACGACAGAATGTAGTGAAACAGCTGATGTCGAAGCTCGTATAATCGTGCATTTGGTGCTCTTCGTGAATGTCTTTTCAGTTCGATACGTATTACATCCACCGTCAAAAAGTCAGTTATGAAGGTTTTTATTCACCTATATTCTCTTCTACGGAGCAGAACACTGGTGTCTTACGGGAAAGCTCTTCATTATGCAGTTCATTGATAAGTAAGATTCAAAACGACTACTGGCATCATTATCGGTAAGCAAATTTGAGTTTTGAGTTTTGTTGACACTGATTTAGTTACGGATGCGAAAGCTTTGTAAACAAACCACTAGGACCGGTCTATTGACTTTAGACCACACGGACCATTACGGTCCCAATCGTCTTAAGACCGCCTTTTTGGATTTTAAAAACCAGTCAATTGACCTAACCGAAAGAAGCAGAGGCAAAACCGCACCAAGACTGGTCTTGATTTTGATGTATTCTAAATCGCTTGGAATATAACAATTATAAGAAAATGGTCTCGAAGCTTTTGAGACAGATGCGTTTATATTGTAATAATGTGATGCCGGCCCACGTCTAGGTCGACACCACACTATTAACGGGTGGAGGACTAGTTCGAACATCAAACAGAGAAGGGGAGACTGTGCGTATTTCTGTACTGGCTATATCTTACATCTAAATAAAAGTCTTACCTTATACACACACACCACAGAAACCTCCACTCCATTTCAGGTCCGAAACTAGACTCCCAGATCAGGCGATCTGAGCAAAGCAAAACACTTTCAAGTTCATTCAACCGTAACGAGGGCGTTACGGGCGTGGAGGGTGGTTTCTGGGCGTAGTACAGAGGCTATAGAATCGCCTCTGTACAATATCGTTGAAAAAATTGTTTCATGTGGTTTATTTCCGACTGTTGCATAACAAGAGATTAGGACCATCTCTACATCTCTACACGTTTTTATGATTTCTGAAACTTTCAAATATTCTTAATTTTTTGAATTATTTTCCTAAGAAATTAAGGTGTCTTAGAGTTCATAAAGCCTTAAAATGTTCTTATAACTTGTTCGTATGAAATTTGTTCTTGTAAAATCGCAGGCAGAAAATACAGAAATCAAATTTTCCATCCGAAATAGAAGAAGCAAATTTTCCTTCGCAAATATTGGGTTTTTCCTAATACAAGAAATGAATAGCACAACTATGGCCATAATATTTGGCACAGTAGCATTTTTCTTTCTCTCCAAAAATTTAAAAACCGCAAGTAGATTTTTAACCCTATTCGGAATAGGGGGGGGGG
>NW_027104529.1:0-5416 GCF_902728285.1 Clytia hemisphaerica | reverse complement strand
ATTCAATATCAAAAAGCTTGTAAATTAAAATTGATGAGTAAGCAAACCATAGAATTATTATCAGATAGAATGAATTCGTGCTTTTTTCCTCAAAATGAATCGTGTCTGTAAGGGGTCCCTTAGTTGCAATGGGAATTCAATTGCACGTGTGCAATCATAATGTCATTTCTTTGTTCTTATCGTATTTTAATTGCATATTTTCTCATGCTTGATTGGATTCTTTTGAATTCTCAAAAAATTATGCACATAATTTGATTATTTTCAACTGGAAATTTCGGGCACTTCGGTCCCCTCAATGCAAATAAGAATTACATATTTGAAATCTGCTCATTTTATAGATTCACCAGTGTTGAAAACTATTTGAAAACGCACTTCTAAAAAAAGAAATTTGGGTGTCAAGTTTTCACCTAAATTAGTTATTCTATCCATATAGACTAAAATTGATTTTTAAATTTTAGGAGTTAAAATCGATGGATTCACTAAATTCCATCTCCTAAAATTCCAGATAGTAAGCTAAAATAGATTTGTAAACATCAATCGTTTTCCAAAACTAAAAATTTCGCAACTGAGAAAAACTACCGTGCAAACATACCCTTATAAAGAGATTTCTATCCACGCATCAGATTTTGAGAAACTGTTTTTACGACCAATAATCACTTTTAACAAAGGGAATCTGAATAGATGATGAAGTAGCCAAAGTGAGATATTATCCGATTGTACCATGTTGACCGTTTGCGTACCAAGTTGACGGGTGCCGATTTTTATCCACAGCTCGCTCATATTGACTTGTGATAACTAATTTGGTTCCCCAAGTGATACAGTAAACTTGGTATGACCAAAAACCTTGTACCATATTGACCTGAGGTTACTAAGTTAGCTCATATGTGACACAGTCAACTCGGTATGAGCAAAAACGATGTACTATGTTGATCTGGTTGGCTCAATTATGTGACACAGTCAACTTGGTATGAACAAAAACGCTGTACCATGTTGACCTGGGATGACTAAGTTGGCTCATAAGTGACACAGTCAACTTGGTATGGACAAAAACGCTGTACCATGTTGACCTGAGATTACTAAGTTAGCTTATATGTGAAACAGTCAACTCGGTAGGAGCAAAAACGCTGTACCATGTTTATTAAAACGAAAATTGTTTAAATATATAATTGGTCCAGCGCGCAGCAGAATGGACCTTTAAAAAGCAACTGATCGAAAAGATTTTGTCTTTTTCGGGGCCTGTGCGCGCAATAAATTAACAAGTCCAGGCTAAACCAACCGCCGTTCTAGAATTTCTGCCCCGCCTACCCGCGCGATGTTTGACCTATGTTTTGGATTGAATTGGTAGTAGAGTCAAATTTCCCGGTTAGATTAAAGCGTTGTTTCAGGTAGGGTCAGGTAGGGTTAGGGCTAGGGTTGGGGATCGGTTAACCCCTGGTTAGGGTTTTAGCCCCCGGGTAGTTTTTGGAGTAAATACCATGTTTGTAAGGAACTTTGAACTCCTTAGCTTAATGCAGTTGAGACTGGATGGCCGAGTGGTTAAGGCGCTGGCGTTCTAATCATAGGTGCTTTGTATATAGTGGGTTCGAATCCCATCAGCGGCAAAAGTTTCGAAATTTCGGGAAATGCATCAAAAACTTTCAAAACTTAGCAATACATAAAAAGTGTCAAAGAATAGAAGCTCAGAGTGGAGGATGAGAAGGAAATTTTTTTGCGTCACTTAAGGGCTCTGACCATAGTGGATTTTTCATAATTGCTGTGTTTAAAATGTGTTTTCTGACTGATGTAACCAACAAAACTATGGCATGTTATACATTTTCTGTTAGACAAACTATTCCTGAATCTGAAAATTCAAAAGTTGCATTGAAAAAAATTGATGAAGAAGAAAATGAAGACTTTTGCGAGGAAGAGTATTTTAACTTTGAAGAGCTTAGTTTCGGCGAAGAAAAAACATTTTGAAAATATTTTCGCAGTAGATGGTGTATCTTTTACCGAACAATAAAAATTTTTGCGGAAAATTTTTGTAAATGCTTCTTTGTCTCGAAATCTTCAAAATAGTGGTTTTTCATCAATTTTTCATCTGGATTTTACTTAAAAAAACACTCATAACTTTTGACACATATTTTTAGAAAAATTTTCCGCAAAATTTAAAATAGTTCAATTCTTTGCGGAAAGTTTGAAAAAAGTTCGAAACAAAAAGGTTAATTACCCATTAAAACTTAGCACTTTTTATAAAATAAGGTGATGCAACATATTATTAACGTCTTTTTAAAGTTCATAACGTCATTTTTGCAATTAAGTTCTTAATTACTCTTAAGGGCTTTGATTAAAAAGCAATTTATAAAGGGCAATTCTTTGTTAAAAGTGTTAAAGAATCTAAAACATAACTTTTATGTTCAGATACTAAAATCAATTTTCTGACTATGGTCAGAGCCCTTAAGGAACCGGTACGAACGACATTCGGTTATTACCACGTCAGCTGGACCTTCACGCCGCTCCGGCTTCTTGTTTTACATTTGCTTTATAAGGAAATCCTGAAAAATACTAGAATTGATAAAAAAATAAAACAAAAATTATAAGCAAAGAAGAGTATGAAATAATAAATCAAATCCCCTTTATTTTAGTCTATCATCACGTTATCTAGTGCACTCTCAAGTGTCGCCATATCTCCATTTTGAGTTATGTTTTCTTTTAGGCTTTTATACTCCACACATTCTAACAAGTGCTCTACTGTCTCTTCCCTCTTCACAGCATAGCATTCTGTCATAGTCCAAGAACAATGCAATTAAATACTTTAAAAAATTAATGTTAAAATCGAGTCAGTTTTTCAAAAAATAAATAAGTCTAAAAGGTCGCGTTCTACATATCTGCGCAGCTCAAAATTACATAGTTGCGCAAAATAATTACATATTTGCGCAGAAATTACATATCTGCGCAAAATAATTACATATATGCGCAGAAATTACATCTGTGCATAACAGTCCCTTAAGTTTGAGGAACGTTTTTTTATCCAATGTTTTTTCATTTTTTCAAAACCTTTTTCTAATCTTCTTGCACTTGTTTTTACTACATCAGCATCGTCAGACCTTTCAATCGAAACAAAACCTTTAAATAAAATCTAGCAAGTAGCTGTCGCTATGAATGCCCCGCTGATAGCAGATATTATCCCAGAGAGCAAGGGAATCATAATCAGACTATAAATTGGTGAAATGAGTCTTCATATAAAGTGCTCAATGTTACTAAAGTCTATTCACGATAAGTGTGCACTCTTTTTTCTTTTACCTATAACCTTATAAATTTGGTATCATTGAAAAGATATTAGTGAGTGAAACAATTTAAATTAAAAAATATTTAAAAAAAATTCTAGAAATGAAGATGGAAATGAAGAAGAAAAAAATGAAGATCTTGTAGAAAAGTGCTATAACTTTCATTTTCACTGGAGAGATTCTTTGATCTTAGGAAGTCATCACTGTGAAGAAATTTTGTCAAAATATTTATTCAGTATAAAGTTATGATACAAAGTTAATAAATGATTGACCCCAAAAAACACCCGAAAACAGCGTTTTTAGACGTCAATCAGCTTATAACTTTGTTTGATATATTTTTACTGAATGATTATTTTTGAGAATTTTTTTCACAGCGATGACGTTCGATATTCAAGGATTCACTTCAGTGAAAATGATAGTTATAGCAATTTTTTACAAGATCTTCATTTTTTTCTTCTTCATTTTCATCTTCATTTTTATAATTTTTTTAAAGATTTTCTTATTTCAAATTGTTCCACTCACTAATATCTTTCCAATGATACAAAATTTATAAAGATTGAAGAATTCCTTCAAAGGTTATAGGTAAAGAAGAAAAAAAGTGCACACTTATCGTGAATAGACTTTAGAGCTGTTTAAAGTTAAGGGCTCTGACCATAGTCGAAAAATTGATTGAAGTATTTGAACGTAAAAGCTATGTTTTAGGTTCTTTAACACTTTTAACAAAGAATTGCCTTTATAAATGGCTTTTTAGGGGGGGTTTCAGGGGGTACCCGATTCCGCAATTCCGCCAATTTGTTCTCCATTTTCCGTCAAACCGTCTTAAATTGAACCAAAATTCCGTCACCGAAAATCCCTTTGAAATTCAATATTTTTGTCGAAAATTCCGCAAATTTTGAATATCTTTTACCAATTCCGAATTTCCGCAAATTTTTTTGCTAAATTACGTTTCCCCGCACTAAAATTGTCTAATTTTCCGTCTCCGTCAGAGAACCCAATTTCCGTAATTCCGTCTAAATTTTCGCCAAACTCCGCCACTCCGTCCGAAAAAAGGGCCGATTCCGCTCCTCCGCAAACCATGAAAACCCCCCTTTTCAATCAAACCCCTTAAGAGTAATTAAGAACTTAATTGCAAAACGACGTTATGAACTTTTAAAATACGTTAATAATATGTTGCATCACCTTCTTTTATAAAAAGTATTAAGTATTATTGGGTAGTTAACCTTTTTGTTCCGAACTTTTTTCAAACTGTCCGCAAAGAATTTGACTATTTTAAATTTTGCGGAAAATTTTTCAAAAAAGATGTGTCAAAAGTTATGACTGTTTTTTTTAAGCAAAATCCAGATGAAAAATTGATGAAAAACCACTATTTTGAACATTTCGAGACAAAGAAGCATTTACAAAAATTTTCCGAAAAAATTTTTATTGTTCGGTGAAAGATACACCATCTACTGCGAACATTTTTTCAAAATGTCTTTTCTTCGCCGAAACTAAGCTCTTCAAAGTTGAAATACTCTGCCTCGCAAAAGTCTTCAGTTTCTATTTCATCAAATTTTTTCAATGCAACTTTTGAATTTCAGATTCAGGAATAGTTTGTCTAACAGAAAATGTATAACATGCCATAGTTTTGTTGGTTACATCACTCAGACACATTTTAAACATGGAAATTATGAAAAATTCACTATGGTCAGAGCCCTTAAGAAACACGAGCCGATGCGGTTAAAATTTCCTCAATAAGATCCATGCATAACGAAAGTGTCAATCCAAAAAAAACATGTTAAGTCTACACTTTCTGATGTAAAGTGGCCTAAATTAAAACCATTACAGGTTTCGCAACATGTCTTAAAAATCAACTTGAACATGAATATTCTTCTGGCGAGCAAGTCAGCTACAGAATAGCTCAAGCTGTTTTCAATTAACTATTTCATCAGTAGACTCTTATTCAAGAAACAGATCCGATAATTGCTAAACATTTAAATTGGAGAGCGTTAACAATAACGAGCAAAAATATGCTCGTTCTCATTAATTACAGACTACAAAGAATGCAGGTGCAATTAAACTTTTCAAAATAACTCATGCTGTTTTCAATCAATTCCATTAATAATCTATTCTTTTTTTTGCTAATTTAGATTATGTTAATTCATAAAGCCCCGTTT